>NW_015505518.1:31868-89826 GCF_001515645.1 Sinocyclocheilus grahami | reverse complement strand
ATATATATATATATATATATATATATATATATGTGTGTGTCGTTTCCATTCAGCGCTTCACTCAACTATGATGACATCTGCTTCTAAGAAACCCAGATAATGTCAAAAGGGTCCAGATGAGGGGCTTCTTGATGCCAAAATAATAATGAATAAAAAATGGCCTACAAATGTGTGGTTACACAGGATAACATAAAACACATACGAAAACCAAAATTTGGCTGATTAAAAAAACTTTAGAATTCAGTTAATTGTAGTTGTGTATGTGTGCCGCTTTGTGCTGAAATTAAAACTCAAACTTCACATAAAAGACTAGACTATTTAAGACCTTTATGTTGTGGAGCATTCATTTATTTTATTATGGGTTTCATTTGGAATTGTATATTGACTTTTTATTAGGCTATATTATTAACAGTACTGGCACCTTTATTTTTATTTATGGCAAGGCAAGTTTATTTGTATAGCACATTTCATACACAATGGTAATTCAAAGTGCTTTACATAAAAGAAAAGAAAAAAATAATCACAACAATAAAACAAGGAATTTAAAAAACGTTGAAAATGATTAAAAAATGTATTTAAGAGGTTTAAAATGAATTTAAAACGGTTAAGAATAGAAAATGATTATACATAAAATATAGTGCAATCAGTTCGGACATCGCACAGTGCTCATTCAATAAATGCACAGCTAAACAGATGAGTTTTGAGTTATAAACTCAAAGTTTATTCGAGTTTATATCACGCAATTCTGACTTTATTTCTCAGAATTGCGAGTTTATATCACGCAATTCTGACTTTATTTCTCAGAATTGCAAATTTATATCTCGCAATTGCGAGTTTATATCACGCAATTCTGAATGTGTATGTGTGCCGCTTTGTGCTGAAATTAAAACTCAAACTTCACGTAAAAGACTAGACTATTTAAGACCTTTATGTTGTGGAGCATTCATTTATTTTATTATGGGTGATTATTATGGGTACATTTGGAATTGTATATTGACTTTTTATTACGGCGCCCGCTAGTGGGGCTGAAGGAGGCTTATTTCCTTGCTCTGTCTGCTCACCGGTTATCATCACTTCCAAGACTGTGAAACTAAAATGCACTGACAACACAGAAATGATAAAAGTTGTAAAAATAATAGAGGACTGTCAATGCAAAACAAAAGAAGGACAACATTCACATCAAAACGGTCCCGTGCTGGTTGACCCAAGCATTCATCAGTACCCTCAAAAGCGATAAAATAATAATTAATGATGACTTTTATTGCCTATTATTTTGCTCTAGTCAGTGTGCATGCAGTGGGTGAATACAGGAACTATCATAGCTAGAACAAAATGTAAATAAAATTAAAAGCGAACTGTTTGTGTGTGAAGTGCCTCTGCTACATTGTTGTTTCTGGTTGCTGTTGAATAGTAAATATTTGATGTAAAAATATCTTTACATCGGCTGTGCATGTCATAAACCGTTGTATCTGAGCACTGGAGATTCAAAAACTATAACCTGAACAGGAGTTCATATAAAAAGGAAAAAAAAAAGAAAGAAGTGTAAACATTTCAGGGGAACAAATACAGCTGTTAGCTCGGACAGATATAGTGCTATAAAGGTAGCTAATAAAAATGATTTAACATAACGTAATATATTCAGTTCAATATTGAAACAATATTTAAATAGTAATGCATTACTTGTATGTGCTTTATGAAAATCATCATCAATAACTTACTAACATGCCCGTTTTAACATCTTCAATGCTTCTATTTTTAATGAAAAATATTGATATATTCATAGTTTTGTCGTGTAGCCTGGTAAAAACACAATTTTCCTCTAAAGTATTGAAACAATATTTAAATAGTAATGCATTACTTGTATGTGCTTTATGAAAATCATCATCAATAACTTACTAACATGCCCGTTTTAACATCTTCAATGCTTCTATTTTTTTAATGAAAAATATTGATATATTCATAGTTTTGTCGTGTAGCCTGGTAAAAACACAATTTTCCTCTAAAACTACTGTGCGCATGCTATTTCAAACGACAAAACATATTCTCGCGATAACCTGGAAGTCTATGTGAGACTACGAGTCGGATATCCGGTCTCTTTTCGGTGGTGGACTCCGGGCGAGAAAGTCCTCCATAATGAAGGTAGGGTGACAGAAAAAGCTATTTTATAAGTTTTATATTTCACAATGTGCTGGAAATATCGAATGAGTTCCGCTTTACAGTCTCAAAACAATCCGATGAACTTCTGGTAATCGACTTGGACACAAACAGTTTGAGGGATGGAGGTTGATTTTGTTACGTTAGCAGCACAGCGGTGGAAGTGCGGCAACATGGCAGCGCCCGCAATAAACATGCAGTGAGCACATTAGAAAACTAGAAAATGCTTGCGAGCTACGGTTAATTAGTCAACTTAGTCGCCATTGTTGTAGCTGTAATTACAATGTGGGGACACGTTCTAGCAGACTGGTATTGAGTGTCGAGCTAGCATCCGCTGCTGTTGCATTAGCGCTTGTTTAGCTAGCAGAGACTAGAGGCTTTCGTTTCCCCCGAGGTTGTAAATCACAGTTATAACTACAGCACACAGCTTAATTATCTTGTCTTTTTGTTTTTTTACTTGTCCAATTAGCTCAATATCTCATTCCCCGCCACTGGCTGCCAAAAGCTGATAGAAGTCGATGATGAGCGCAAACTAAGGATCTTCTACGAGAAGCGCATGGCCACAGAGGTGGCAGCAGACTCTCTGGGTGATGAGTGGAAGGTAAGTAATTACAACTTGAATCATCCCTACTTTTATATGTGCGCATTTCCAGCCTTTTAATGTTTCATGTGAAGCAGAAAAGTCTGACACTTCAAGTCTTGATTACTCTGGTTCCCTTTGACCAGTGCCTTCAGTTTAAGACTGAAGATATTGAAATGCACTAAAGGATTTTTAAAATCTGAATGGATTTTAAACTCTAGGCATCATAGTCTTGCTAACTTTGAAAATGGTCACAGAAGAAAAGCTGGACATCACACGCTAAACCAGTGGTTCTCAATTCCAGTCCCCGCGACCCTCTGCTCTGCACATTTTGTATGTCTTATCACTTAAGACATTTGTTCTATTCGACCGTAAGCGCCTTGCGAAGTGGACGTTTTCACAGGATATTCCGCTATGATTCCAGTTCGAAGGGAGGGTATGTGTTCCATTCAAAGGGCATTAAAGTGTGAGATTTAAATTGTATTTATTTTTCAAAGGTATATTATGTCACACTTAGTAGTAAGTTTCTTCTGTGTGTGAAGACTCTGCAGGCCATGGCGGAGCGCAAATCCGTGAATGTTCTGAAGTGAAGTAAACTTTAACGGATTTCCCGTGCTCAGGGAGTAGGGAGCAATGAACACTGTGTAGGGACCCTGTCAATCGGAACACAGTTCATCTATGGAGCTCTCTTCTAACGAGCTGATTATCTGAATCAGGTGTGTTAAACTAGAGACATGCTAAATATACAGAGCGTGGGTCGTGAGGACTGGGATTGAGAACCACTGCACCAAATGACTGATCTCACACTTTCAAGTCATTCCAAATGCAACAAATTACTGCATTAACTTGACAAATGAAAACAATATTTTAAAATTGTCTGAAAATACCAAACATGCTTGGTAACTTCTAATTGGATGAAATCATAGTCTGAAGCTAAAAAAAATCTGTGCCGTTAATACACTATGCAGTTTACTGTGAAACGTCAACTTGGCTTGCCCCAAATCTGCAGACTTGCTTGAACTTCTTTAAACTAGCAATGATTCAATGACTGCAAATGTGTTGTGAAGTGTATTCAATCCTTAAAATCGACTCAAAATATCTAACGTGTTTGAAGTCCTCCAGTAGAGTGGGATCTCAGTCAAAAGCTGTCTAATGAGTTTTATTTATTTTTGTGGCACACTAGCAGTTCCTTTTTGGCTGATCAGTAGCTTAAAAGGAGGGACAGTGTGGTGCCAAAAGCAACAGTGGAGCTGCTATCCGGATAACAACCTGTTCATGTTATTAGTAACTAGTTGTATTGCATCGCTCTGTCAAACTTTCTGCAGTTTAGGTGCTTTATGCAAAGGTGTCCAAATTTCTTCAAATTGTTTTAATTGAAGCTTTTAGTCAAAGTTTACTTATTTCATGCTCTTTCTGTTAAATCTGGCTCAGACTTTCGTCCAGATTGTTCTGGAGAAATCCGGAGAAAAGTTGTGTGGTGTCCGGCCTTAAAATGACTCAAAATATCAAGCTTGTTTGATGTCCTCCGATTAAACGGAATCATAGTCCAAAGCTCTGTTCTCATTATACACTACATGATTTTCTGTGAAATCTCTTGACTGCCCAAAATCTGCAACTGCTTTTGACTTTAGGCAACTAGCACCGACTCCTCCAGAGTACAATTCGGGGCAAAAGGCGTGTAGTGTATTCCACATTTAAGTGGACTTGACAACTGCAATATTCACCATGCTGCACTTATAACTTAAAAACTTATTCAAACTGACATTAAAATTGGCACAACTGTGTTTATCTTGTAGGGCTATGTTGTGCGCATCAGCGGAGGCAATGACAAACAGGGCTTCCCCATGAAGCAGGGTGTGTTGACCCATGGACGTGTGCGTCTCCTCCTCAGCAAGGGTCACTCCTGTTACCGCCCTCGCCGTACTGGTGAGCGTAAACGCAAGTCTGTCCGCGGCTGCATCGTTGATGCCAACCTCAGCGTTCTCAACTTGGTCATTATCAGGAAGGGTGAGTATACTTAGAAGATTTTATTTAATTTGTGGTGTTATCCAGATTGTGGATCCACTTTGTATTAAAGGGATAGATGCCATATTAAATTTAACACAAATTAAAATTCCATCGAGCCTCTGTGACTGACTGACTTTTTGCAGAACACAAAATACGATATTTTGCAAAATGTTGGTTACCAAACAGGTTCCAGTCCCATTGGCACTTACTGTAAAAAAATTCAGAATTCCGAAACTGGGATGAGTAATGGCAGAATTTTCATTTTAAGAGCCATTTCATTAATGGTGCAAATGAACTTATGATTCATAGATGGCACACCAGCAGACCCTTTCTGGTTGGATGGTAACCTCAAAGGGGGGACAGTGTGGTGCCTACAGCAACAGTGGAGCTGCTAACGGATAACGACCTGATCATGTTCTTAGTGGCTGGTTGTACTGCATTGCTCTGCCAAAATTATTGCTTTGCATATTGTTTGTAAATGGGAGCAGGTACTCCAGGCAAGTGTGATGCGATAGAAACGGTCAAGCTGGTATCTTGAATGTCTACACCTTGAGTGGCCTGTTCCATAGCATCTGTCTGATAGACTTCTCCTTCAGGTGAGAAGGACATTCCTGGGCTGACTGATAGCACTGTCCCTCGCCGCCTGGGACCCAAGAGGGCTAGCAGGATCCGCAAGCTCTTCAACCTGTCCAAAGAGGATGATGTCAGGCAGTATGTGGTCAGGAGACCCCTCACTAAGGAAGGTATTACTGCTTATGCTCAGTATTTCTCATAATGTGAGTAAATATTGCGTCATGAGATTGAGCCTACTATCTTGACTTAAGCCACTATAGTTATGTTACTGCTTAAAGAGGCATATTTATTACTAATGTAAAAAAAATGCATGATTTGAATTTTTTTGCGGTACATCGCAGGCCCTTTTTGGCTGATCAGTAGCTTGGTCGGGGTACCAGCTGCAACAGTGGAGCTGCTAACCGGATAACAACCCCATTCATATGATGAGCGGCTGGTTGTCCTGAATTGCTCTGTCAAACTTTCTGCAGTGCATAGTTTACAGAACTGGAATAGGGTCTTATATGCATTAAAAGGTGTCCAAATTTATTTGTTAACTTTTTGTGATGCTGCACTTTCTATTTATAAATAACAGAAGCTAGAGGGAAAATGTTCTAGAGTGATGTTTGTTTGGAAATGCAGGCGTTTTAGATTTGTTGTACATAAATAGAGTCCCTAGCATGATTTCAAACCAGATCTTTAATATGGTGGTTATGTTCTGCTGTTTGTACTGTCACAAGTGGCTTCTCACCTTGTATTCAATATCACGTCAACTCGATTCGTTTGCCTGCAACTAGTTTATCTAGTTTATCTATAAACTATGGACCATAAGGGTTTTAAATGTATCCAGAGACTGACCAGGCTCTTTCTGACAGGTAAGAAACCCAGGACTAAGGCCCCTAAGATTCAGCGCCTGGTTACACCACGTGTGCTGCAGCACAAGCGCAGACGCGTTGCTCTCAAGAAGCAGCGCACACTGAAGAACAAGGAGGAGGCTGCAGAATACACCAAACTGCTGGCCAAGAGGATGAAGGTACATGGCTGCTGTTTTTGTTTAGTGAAGAGTCTAATTGATGGTGTCTTCCTACAATTTAACCTAGCTATGTGAATAAAGTTTTGGTGACTTCTGAAAAAGAAACGCCTCAATTGAATCTTTATTAATGAAAAAGCACACGTTGTGTTGTATGATGTAAAAGCTGAATATCAATGTTCTTTTTATAGGAGGCCAAGGAGAAACGTCAAGAAAAGGTTGCCAAGAGACGCCGTCTGTCCTCTCTGAGAGCCTCCACATCCAAGTCCGAGTCAAGCCAGAAGTGAGACCTCACAAATAAAACATGATTTTGTTTAACATTCTAAATGGTCTTTTTTTTATTACGCTGTTGTAAGGTAGTGCGTTTGTAATAAGTTGAATTTTGTTAGTCTCTTTGTTTTGGCCATTCTACAATTATTTTGCAACTGTAAGGTGAGACGTTAAGGTTTGTCAATCAAGATGACTTTGGTCAAGTGTACACCTTTCTAACCAGTAGTTTTAAATGAATCATAAGTCTCAATGGGTTTCATGTAAAGATTGTTAAAAAGTTCAGATCTAACCTAGATTACCAAAATGTCAAAAAAAGGGTAACTGGTTTCAAGCTCAAACACTAAGGAGAAACTTTTTGAATGTTCATGCATGGAGAACACTTTTTCTGGTCAGTAACTCCTGATATGTCCAAGACCCCTAAAATAGTCTTATACCTTTTCTGTTTTCGTTACAATGCCTGGCAGAGTAAACTAATTCTCCGTGTGACCAGAGGGGCGCTATGCGAGCATACTATGGAAGGCCATTTAACATTTAATCCTGTATGCTAACAACAGTATCTATTTTTGTTACTTGTAGCCTGTTCATTTATATATATATATATATACTAGCAGTCATAACCCTAGTATTGACACGTAGTTATTCAATGCATGGTTCTGTAGTCAGTGTTGGGAAGTAACTAGTTGTGTAACGGAATTATGTAATTTAATTACAAAATAAAAGTAACTAATCAGTTACAGTTACTGAGAAAGTGTAATTAAATTAGTTACTTGTGAAAATTAAGGATTAAAAAGGGGGGGGGTTACAACTGATTTTTTCCCCTCATACTGATTTAATTGATTTCTTTCATAAATTGCAGTGAGTGCTCTGAAAGATGAAACACCCAACATTTCAGGAGTTTGTAACATGCTTATTTGATAACTCTTATTTCCTATACACTCAGAAAAAAAAGGTACAAAAGCTGTCACTGGGGCAGTACATTTTCAAAAGGCACACTTTTTGTACCTTTTAGGTGCTAATATTTACACTTAAGGTCAGGGGTCACCAAACTTGATCCTGGAGGGCCGGTGTCCTGCAGAATTTAGCTCCAGCTTGGCTCAACACACCTGCCTGGAATTTTCAAGTATACCTAGTAAGACCTTGATTAGCTGCTTCAGGTGTGTTTGATTAGGGTTGGAGCTAAGCTCTGCAGGACACCGGCCCTCCAGGATCAAGTTTGGTGACCCCTGACCTTAAGTGTAAATATTAGCACCTAAAAGGTACAAAAAGTGTGCCTTTTGAAAAGGTACCGCCCCAGTGACCGCTTTTGTACCTTTTTTTCTTAGAGTCTGGGTTTATGTAAATGCTTTATTTTTTAAGATTAACTTTTTTTTTTTTCCAAAGGTATTGTTCGATTCCAGTGTTTCCTGTCATAGCTATTCAAAGATCAGATAAAAAAAAAAAAGCAGTATCATGGTTCTGAAACTATTTCTTGTTATGATTTTAAATCTGTATTTAACCTCAGAATGATCATAAAGTCTGATTTTGTGGTGGCTGTGCTTCAAATGGGACATTGGATGCCCATTTTCCACAAGTTGGTATCCTCCTGACTACCAACTATGGAGTTTAGTCCACTGTAGAGGACATTATGTTTTAGCGATTTCTCTCAGATGTTACCTCACAGTTTCTGGATATCCTGTACAGAGCACATTCAGGGCTTTTCAGAGATCCCAAATTATTGGATGTTTCATCATGACCACTCCCTTGGTCTTTAAAAATGGCTGACATTCATTTAGTGATCAAATGTAACACCCTTATGGAAATATGATATGTTGCAATTATCATTTAAATTGACTAATTGTCAAAATGTTTGTCATAAATCAACATCTCAGGGAAATGTTATGGGGTTTCAAATCAAAATATGACCTTCTGTTATGAAACGGGACATTCATTTCATACATGTCCACTGTAGAGGACACCAGGATTTAAAGCATGTTTATTACACATTTTGGGAGACAAATGAATAGAGAAAAAATTATATATCAATATTCCTATTAAATATGAGATATGAAAATCTTGCTAATTATTACTGCCATTATTGAACTTATTTTTCATTCTATGTTGCCACAAAAACAAATTAATATGCAAATTAGATAGTTTATAGCTATATTGTATATAATAAACTTGTTTATGGCCATTTTACACACATTTTGCATAAAGAAAATATCTTTCATAACATAGTTGAGAATTATCTTTATATAAAGTTTGGTATAAGCATTTTAAAATAGATTTTTGATTAAAACAAAAATCCCACTGTTTTTGCCTTTTCCTGTCTTTATTTTATTTTTTTAAACGGGACTTTTTAAAGTCCCGATGTCCTCTACAGAGGACCAGAGCATAACACGAATAAAATATTTAAAAAAAAAAATTATTTAAAAAAAAAAAATGTTATGCTCTAAACAATGTAATGACATGACAAAATACTAAAATCACAAATCTTTTTTTTTTCCTGGTAGTGAGGAGGGTATGATTCTTTAGGGTCTTCTTGAAATGGTCTCAGTGGTCGTTTAAAATAACACCCTTTTTACCTTGTCAAAAACAGCTCTGTTCACAGCGACTCATTTTGGTGCATATCTCTTTACATGATAAGCTCTGCTCACCCCGTCCCTCTCTTCTGTGGAAGAGCAAATAATCATAAAAAATATATAAAGTGTGAGACTTCCTACTTCTGTAGGTGCAGCTGGATCACAAACAATGGGTACTGATTCATCCTTGAGTTTTAACTTTTTAACAAAATCTGCCTTGAATTGTCCCTCATTCAGAAAGCAGTCTGGAGTAAAATGATTTGCGCAGACATAAACGAATTTGGCGCATTTCCATCAAAATCAAAAGCTAATCCTTTGCATCCCCAGTGGATCTGATGTCTTGAGAAAATTAGGACTCTTATATTCCTCTACATCTAACAACAAAACACCTGCATTGCTTACAAGACATTGTTGTCGCTACAGCTGTTCGAGCGCGGAGAAAATTACGCACTTTGTATAACTGGCTGAGGGTGGAAATATGCTAATATGGGACAGTATGCCAGCGGTCGTGGGAGGGGCCTGAGCAATATGACATAATTTTGGCTTGATAACTGTTTAGGTTTTTGGGGGATTAAACAAAGGAGTGAATGGATTTTTATCATTGTAGAGGGATTGTGTCTGCACTACCAAGACATATTTATATGCAAATGAAGATATTTTGCATGTAATGTCTCCTTTAAAGGGGTCATATGATGCGATTTCAAGTTTTCCTTTCTCTTTGGAGTGTTACAAGCTCTTGTTGCATAAAGAAGATCTGTAAAGTTGCAAAGACTAAAGTCTCAAATCCAAAGAGATATTCTTTATAAAAGTTAAGAGTCAGCCACACCTACCTAAAATTACTCGTTCTAACATGCCCCCACATATCTACATCACTATGTGGAAATATTAGCATAATGCCGCCCAAATGTGCACGCAAAGAAAGAACGCGTGGTTTCAGGAACAGCAGTCGTGTTGATGCAGCCATGTCAGCGAGACGCTGTGTTTCTGTGCAAAAGAAAAATCACTTTATTTGGCCTTCCGGAAGTAGATGCAATTAGGAATCATTTATTTACAACAGAACAGCACAACCCAGATGTTCGAATTTGTGCAACTGGGTCAGCTGGCCAATCAGAGCAGACTGTGCTTGTCAAACGTTTGAGAGAGGCGGGGCATAGAGGACCTACAATAATGTACAGTATTTGAAAAAGAATGTGTTTTTTGAACATTAAAGCATGTCAACATATTCTGTTACACCAAATACACAAAATAATGATCTTTAAAATAGCATTATATGACCCCTTTAAAATTTAGATATTATAATCTTAATTCAAGTGATGAAGGATTTTGAAAGTCTGACAGTAATCAGTGTTCAGTACTACTGTAAGGTTAACCTTGCCTGGTTTACATGCTTGAAAATGATTAACAGTTGAAAACATTAGAAATTTAGAAAAGTACTAACACTGTCTGTAGTTGAGATAGAAACATTTCTGACTAGACTAGAGTGTGAATTCCAGTTGTTTCTACAGTTTTACTAGTAATTTATAATAGATACTAGTGTTGGAGGTTCTATTGGGGTTTTTTTTTTTTTGATAGTGGAATTTAGCTAAAATTGAGTAATCTAAACCGCATATTCTTAAATTCTTTGGAAAGCAACAAGTAAGAGTATAAGTACTAACATATACTTGAGTAGATAATAGTCAAGTGCATTAACTAGTATGTAATGAATAGTTAAATAAATAGAAAAAGACAGTAGTCACTGCTGAAAGACGTAGTAGTAACTGAAAAATAAGTAGGCTGTTAGTAGCAGATATACATTCTCCCCTCTACCCACATGATAAATTGTTCCCTATTGACTGGTTAAGTACCGCTTGGATTGAAAATAGCTATGATCACCCCTGTACTTAAAAGACCTGGCCTTGACAACACAGTTCTAAGTAATTTCAGACCAATTTCTAACCTTCCTTTTTTATCTAAAGTCCTAGAAAAGGTGGTCGCCAAACAATTACAGACTCACTTGGATAAAAATAATCTGTATGAATCATTTCAGTCCGGATTTCGCCCTCTCCATAGTACAGAAACTGCCCTTCTAAGAGTAGTGAATGACCTCCTCCTTGCTTCTGATTCGGGTGCCCTCAGCCTTCTGGTTCTTTTAGACCTGAGTGTAGCTTTTGATACTGTTTGCCATTCTGTACTCCTATCTCGTTTGTCGGAGATTGGTATTACTGATACTGTCTTACAGTTGCTGGGTTCATATCTCTCAGACAGGCAACAGTTCCTTAGCATTAATAAATCCAAATCTCATTCTGTCACTTTCTCGTGGAGTGCCTCAAGGATCTGTCCTTGGTCCACTTTTATTCTTAATCTATATGCTTCCTCTGGGTCAGATCATCCGGCACCATGGTTTAAATTTCCACAGTTACGCTGATGATACGCAAATCTATTTTACCGTACAGCCCAATTATGTTTTCCCCCCTTCTTCTTTTACATCTTGCTTGCATGATCTCAAAGTATGGATGGCACAAAATGTATTAAAGTTAAATACTGAAAAAAATGAATCTCTGTTAGTTGGCCCTAGATCCCTTGTCTCCTCCCAACCTGACTACTCCATTAACATTGACGGAGTTATAGTCCATCCCTCCTCCACTATACACAGTCTTGGTATAATGTTTGATTCTAGTCTACGTTTTGAATCCCACATCAATCAGCTTGTCAAATGCAGTTTTTTTCACCTTTGTAATATTGTCCGCCTACGACCATCTTTAAAATTCAAAGATGCTGAAACTGTTGTTCATGCGTTTATTACGTCGCGTCTGGATTACTGTAACTCCTTGTTTTATGGCCTACCCAACAAAGTCCTTAGTCACTGGCAGTTTATCCAAAATTCAGCTGCTCGTGTTCTTACATTTACCAAAAAATATGCCCACATCACTCCGGTTTTACAGCAATTACATTAGCTCCCTGTCACCTATCGTATTCAGTTTTAAGGCCCGTCATGGGTTAGCACCTTCTTACCTTTCTGAATGAATTCTCCCCTATGTCCCTGCCCGTACTTTGAGATCGAGCTCTGAAAATTTGCTTGCAGTACCAAAATTCGCTTGGTATAATGTTTGATTCTAGTCTACGTTTTGAATCCCACATCAATCAGCTTGTCAAATGCAGTTTTTTTCACCTTTGTAATATTGTCCGCCTACGACCATCTTTAAAATTCAAAGATGCTGAAACTGTTGTTCATGCGTTTATTACGTCGCGTCTGGATTACTGTAACTCCTTGTTTTATGGCCTACCCAACAAAGTCCTTAGTCACTGGCAGTTTATCCAAAATTCAGCTGCTCGTGTTCTTACATTTACCAAAAAATCTGCCCACATCACTCCGGTTTTACAGTAATTACAATTGCTCCCTGTCACCTATTGTATTCAGTTTAAGAATCTTGTTTTCGTTTTCAATGCCAGTTATGGTTTAGCACCTTCTTACCTTTCTGAATTAATTCTCCCCTATGTCCCTGCCCGTGCTTTGAGATCGAGCTCTGAAAATTTGCTTGCAGTACCAAAATTCGAGCTATCTAGTGTGGGTGGTAGGGCTTTCTGCATTTCCGCTGCCAAGCTCTGGAATAAACTACCACAAGATCTCCGTGTTATCTCTTCACTCTAGACCTTTAGAACTGCTCTCAAAACTCACCTATTCACAATGTTTCTTAATTAATTGCTTGCCTTAATTTTCTGTTCTATGCTTTTGTAACTTATCTTGTATATTGCATATTTTTTTCACCTCTGTCTGCTGTTTGGCTGTTTATATGTTGTATACTATGTTATTTACCTTATGTAAAGTGTCCTTGGGTGTTTGAAAGGCGCTGTATAAATAAAACGTATTATTATTATGTTAATACGGCTTGCCATGCTGGGATGCGACACCTGTGTGCTCTGTATTCTAAATCGATTCTTCTGTATTCTATTGGAAAAATGGACAATTACTGTCGATTGCTAATAACCCAACGCTTTATTAAAGATGATGAGCGTCTGTACAGTTGCGTTCCTTTTAAATAATGATTGATTGAACCATATTAATTGTGGTGCTTATAATACATCAGCTTTATGGCTTTGATGCACCATCTGCACGGTCTCTCTGCACCTGATGGTAACGTTGCGGGGTTTTTTCCCCATTAATTTCTCCAGACTCGTCATTAATCCGCCCTCCCAAAAATCCGCAACAATTTGTGAGAGGTTTCCGTGATTTCAGACGTGTGAGCAATAAATACAACAGCACGTGTACTGGGCGGTCACGGCCACACGGTGTTCACGTGGCTGAGGACCAACACTAAGCATTGCTGGAGAATGTTGGCACATAATATCTAGACGCCGATTTCATCAACAACCTCGCAGCCATGGACCTTGAAGTGGAATCAGCAGAGTAAGTAAACCGTTATTCACTTCGAATCGAATGAATGGGATTCTGACACTGTATTTAATCGTCTTATGATTCCAGAAAAAAATCAAAATGCTTTATTATGGACGGATAAACTTAATGAAGCTTGTGACTTTGAGTAATTTTTGTAATAGCACTAACTGGATGGGATCGGGAATTAAACCCTGCAGTTAAATACTGATACAGTTTAGTTGATGTTTGTGTAAAGCTCCGGTGACAGCTCGTATTAACGGCGTCCGGCACTTTTTGCAGCGTGATTCGTCTGATCATGCAATATCTGAAGGAAAATAATTTGCACCGCACTCTGGCGATGCTTCAAGAGGAGACGGCAGTCTCGCTCCACACGGTCGACAGCATCGACAGCTTCATCTCCGATATCAACAACGGCCAGTGGGATATAGTGCTGCTAGCAATCCAGTATCTGAAGCTTCCTGACAAGCTGCTCATTGAGCTGTACGAACAGGTACATAAGTGAATAGCATGTCAATAGCAAATGGAATCTTCACGCAGACTCTTACTGATCAGTGTGTGTTCAAACTGCTTTCTTAAAGAACCGAGTGATGTCTGGTTGTATGTGTAGATTGTGCTGGAGTTGATTGAGTTGGGTGAGCTGGGAGCAGCCCGGTGTTTATTAAAGCAGACCGATCCCATGATCATGCTGAAGCACACTCAACCTGAGCGCTACTCGCACCTGGAGACCCTTCTCAGCAAGCCATACTTTGAATCACAAGAGGTAAATGTTTACAGTGTATCATTTAGTAACTGGATTAATGGGTTAGGTGAGATGTTTAGATATATATAAATGGCTGAGAAATTCTTATTGGTGATTTACACTCTAGTGCAGGGGTTGCCAGACCCTTTGGTCAAGTGAACCCCTCAAATGTAAAATATTTACTTGAATTATCCCCTTAGATTTTAAGTCATTATTTGAATAATTTGCCAGATGTAATCACATTCAGATCTTAAAATAGATTTGTGTGTGTGTGTGTGTGTGTGTGTGTGTGTTTTGTACAAAAGAAGCAAGTCAAAATTATTCAGGAAAATATGATTTTCTTATCAATGTGCTAAAAAGTTTTGTTGCAAAAATGAGTACACCCTCCTGAAAGTTACTAAATAAAATGAAACTAGTTCCAAAAAAATTAAGATATAATTATATTACAGTCGCAAAATACAATTACCTTGTAAAATAAAAAAAATAACATTTAATAAATATAAGCCTTATATATATATATATATATATATATATATATATATATATATATATATATATATATATATATTACACTGTAAGTCGCAATACTGATATTTATGGCTTAAATTCTTCATTTTCAAACATTTTAAACCTTCACACTTTTATTTGAACGGAATACCCGAATACTGTAAACTTTTCTATCAACAGAAATGTTTGAATGTGTAACTAAAACAACTGGAAATGTATCACACCAGAAGCCTCGCACATTCAGGTTACAAAAGGCATCACCCACTCTTAAAAATAAGGTGGAAATAAATAAGATATGTATGTTTGTGTAACAATGATTTATGCTTTTTTTTTGGTCTCGCCACTGGCCTACAGGCATATCCAGTGGACAGCAGTAAAGAGAAGCGCAGACTGGCTATTGCTCAAGCTTTTGCAGGAGAGGTCTGCTTGGTGCCACCTTCTCGTCTCATGGCTCTTCTGGGCCAGGTTTGCTACCTTTTATGTCTTTTTTGACCTAGCCTGTTGCATTCTGTATATCAGTTGTAGCTGTTGTATTGCATGCATCAAATATCCTTTGTTTTTATAGGGCCGTATATGTGAGGGCGCTTTATACAGGTTACAGGAAACCAAAGCACTACGTCAGTTTGGCTCATTAGCAATGCTAGTGAGTAAAAAAAAAACTACTACTTAAGCAGTGTTACCTGGCTTTTTCTTATTTGACTTTACATCCTCTACTTTTCCCACACTTTGTCTTTGAAGTCGTTGAAGTGGCAGCAGCACCAGGGTCTCTTACCTCCAGGTATGTCTTTGGAACTGTTCCGGGGAAAAGGTGCATTGAAGGACATGGAGGAAGAGCGCTTCCCTACACAGCTCAGTCGCCTCATAAAGGTACTGTAAACACAACAATGTGATCTCAGTCAGTTTAACTGTTCGAGAAATTATAAATGATTATTCTTACTGTTTGAAAAAGGTGGTGCAAATGTTTTAATATAATATAGAATATAAGAAATAAATAATGGATGCTATTCCCATCTGCATTATAAGGCATCTTATCTGAATATCCTACATGCCACAGGGCTCAGCATATGCACATTTAATTGCTTTTGTGACCTGAGGCTTTCATCTGTACCTTGCACTCTCTGTGTTCTACCATGCTTGCTTTAACACCACACTTTTGGATTAATATCAGCATACAATTTTTGGGAGGCTTATAGTGTCCCAAGGCAGGTGGGTATTGTCTAGGTAAGGGTTTTCAATTTGGGATCCAGGGAACCCCAAGGGATCTCAAAGGGGTGCTGGGACATCTGCAAAAAATGTGTAGAAAATGATTCAAATAAAATGATTAAAAACATTATCCATTTTTTTAGAGTGGTCAAAGTTAATGCATTAACTCAAAAACTGCTTTGTAACAATATTTATAGTTTAAAGTGCTTATTAAAATAATAATATATTTTTAATTGTTGTTTTTTGATTTTCTGTTTGTCCATGTGTGTACATGTATGATACAGTTTGGGCCAAAGTCCCATGTAGAGTGTGCGCGATTCTCTCCTGATGGACAGTACTTGATTACTGGATCTGTTGATGGTTTCATTGAAGTCTGGAACTTCACCACTGGTAAAATTCGGAAGGTGAGTATATACTGTCCATCAAATAAACTGTATTTCATATAAATGAGGAAAAATACTTGTTTTTATTTCTTTTTTCTTGAATAACAATTATGTAATAATTTGTATTATATTTCTATAATAATTATATAATATTTTTATTTATATATGCAGAACTGGTCAGAAGTTTAGAATAATTAAGATTTTTAATAGTCTCTTATGCTCACCAAGGCTGCATTTATTTGATCAAAAATACAGTAAAAACATTAATATTGTGAAATATTATTACAGTTTAAAATAACAGTTTTTTTATATACTTTAAAATATAATTGATTCCTGTGATGGCAGAGCTGAATTTTCAGCAGCCATTACTCAAGTCTTCAGTGTCAAATGATCCTTCAGAAATCATTCTAATATGCTAATTTCAGGATTATTTGATGAATAGACATTTTAATGAGCCACACTTATTTGAAATAGAAATCTTTTGTAACATTACAAATGTCCTTATTGTCACTTTTGATCAATTTAATGCATCTTTTTTTTAATCTTACGCCAAGCTTTTAAATGTTAGTGTATCACAGCTTCCTCAAAAATATTAATATCAACAAAGACTGTTTTCAACATTTGATGATGATAATAAATGTTTCTTGAGCATCAACTCGGCATTTTATAAAAATTATTTTTGAAGGATCACGTGACACGGAAGACTGGAGTAATGATGCTGAAAATTTAGCTTTGACATCACAGGAATAAATCACATTTTAAAATTTGACTGATTTTACTGTATTTTTGATCAAATAAATGCTGCCTTGGTGAGCATAAGAGACTTCTTTCAAAAACCTTAATTATTCCATACTTTTGACCAGTAGTGTATATTCTAACACTGATATAAAGAAAATCATCTTTGTTGAGTGAAACATTACTGGTCATATATACTGGAGCAGGTAGGGATTTGAAAGGTAGTAGAACTTGAACATACGTTCTTGATTTCTAGAAGTCAGAGACATTCTTACTCCTTATCACATAGAAAAACAAATGAATACTTTCTCGTTTTTTAGTATATTGGCAGAGTGAGTTGAAGAAAGATTTTGTTGTATGACTACAACACGCAGTTTGGGTTCAGTAAGATGTACAGTATATTTTAAAAGAAAATTAATACTTTTATTTGGCAAGGAGGCATTAAATTGTTCAAAAGTGACACTAAAGTCATTTAGAATGTTTCAAAAATGTATTTCAAATAAATTTCACAGCACAACTGGATTCAACTATTATAAATGTTACTGAACACTGGAGTAATGATGCTGAATATTCAGCTTTGCCATCACAAGAATAAATTACATTTTTACAAATATTTAAGTAGAAAACGGCTTTTTAAAATGTATTATTTCACAATAATTTTTTGGATCAAATAAATCAGCCTTGGTGAGCACTTCTTTCAAAAACATAAAAAAATCTCACCAACCCCTTGATGCTTTTCAGAGGTATTGTAAGAGTCCTCAATCTCAGGGGGCAGTAGCTCTGAAGGCAAATGTTAATTAAACCCTGTAAGCACTTATATATTTAGGCTTTTAATCACACAGCATCTGATTACAGTTGTGACTACACTCCTGCAATTATAACATGAAGAACAGTAGAGTAACTGATCTCTTGGATTTCTTTGATCTACTGATCTATTGATCGATTATTATTAATTAAAAATAATCCCTGTTTCGATGTGATCGCGATTCAGTATTTCATGGCACAGAGAGCTAAAAATGATGATTTATCATCTTCACTGAATAATGATGTTCCCAATTAGACCTCATTGCACACCATCAGTTCAGTTGAATGGATTTGACTTATCTCTGTTCAGTTTGTTGTGTGATGAGATGTATCATTTTGTTATTCCAGGTTTGGAGGATTCTGAACGGGACGTGTCTGAATAGAATAGAACGAGCCCACAGCAAAGCAGTCACCTGTGTCTGCTTCAACAAGGACAGCAGTCAACTATTAAGTGGCTCCTTTGACCAGACCATCAGGTGCAACATATATTACAAATCTGACTCTGCACTGTTTCACTCCTTATTATTTCATAATTGGTGTTCACCTTTAGATTGTGTTCTGAAGATGGATCTGTTATCTAACTCCTGTCATGATTTGAGTGGCTCTCATTTGACAGGCATTCCAAGTGGCGGATTCACAAAAAAATTCAGCAAAAGAATCACACCATGCATGACCATGACTAATCATGGTTTACATTATTGATTTCTGGTGTAACTTATCTTTCAAATAATCTTGCAAATAATCTTTCACACTCCTAGTATTAATATTTATCATATGAAGCTGGTGTTAAGTTGTAATTACAACAATTAATTAAAAACAACCCCAAAAAATCATTAAACAATGGGGATTTCAAACAAGTTGGATGTTATACTACCATTAAAGGGGTCATATGATGTTGCTAAAAAACAACAAGCCCTACTCTACACTGCCCAGTGTAGCCACATGTGATGACGCCGGGCTGGACTTCGCTTCGTCCACGGTGAAAGCCGATCCGGTGATCCACAGCGCAAGGTTGTTGTATTTCCTCAGCAACCAGCACGGATCAACTCCAGGCATGATGAAGCAGATATCGTCCTCTTTTGGAAGGCCAAACAAAGTAGTTTCGCTTTCACAATGAAACACACAGCGCCTTCACGAAATGGCGCAGCGGCAACAACAATACTGCAGCGAGAATAAAAGTTCTTTCTTTGCGTGAACATTTGGGCGGTGTTATGCAAATCTTCCCACATCGTGATGTAGACATGTGGGGGTGTGTTAGAACGAGCCGTTTTAGGTAGGCATTAACAATTTACAAGAAATGTTTAAAAGGTTTTTGACAGGAACACTAAATTAGTTAAAGGATTTTCAGCACAGCTCAAGGGTTAAATAAATAGTTCACCCAAAAATGAACATTCTGTCACCATTTACTCACCCTCAAGTTTTTTTCCAAGCTATTTTTTTTCATACTATGGAAGTCAGTGGCTACCGTCAACTGTTGGGTTACCAACATTTTTCAAAATATCTCCATTTGTGTTCAACAGAAGAACGAAACTCATACAGGTTTAGAACAACTTGAGAGTGAGTAAATGATGACAGAATTTTCATTTCGGTTCAACTATACCTGCAAGAACAATCTTAAGAAGAAAGATAAGCACATTCCTAAAAAGTTCTCAAGTTTTTCTTTTAAGTAAGAAAATAGCAGTTAAGAAGAATTTTATTCTTAAGAATATTTTGTGAATCTCGCCACAAATTTTGCAGGTGCATTACCCAGATTTGTTGTTAATATTTAAGCTAATTGCTTTGATTTTCTTGGATGGAAAAGTGACAGAAGGTAGAAAGCCATGTAATGGATCTCACAATAGGAGCATATTTTATGCACAAGAAACAAGATGATCAGTTGCTATGCAATAACGAGTCCAGTAGGAACTGTAGGCTACCTTAGTGGAATGTTTTGCCATGGATACTTTGTAGACAGAAAAGGCGAGGGAGGAGGAGGAAATCTAAAGTCGTGGTCTGGGTGTTAAATATCATTAGGAATATTCCGTCACATGCCCAGACTCAGCATCTCTCCCTCTCTCGCAGACCAGACTGCAGTACTTCTACTTCTAGGCTCTCATGGTGCATGTGGGTGGAAAGAAGCAGGATTGGCCACGTGCTTGAGAGAAGCAGCACGCACAGATAATGGGTTTCTGTTCCTTGCTCAGCTACCCAAACAGCAGCGGACTGAGGCAGATGTTTTGTCATTCCAGCTCCTTAGCTGGATAGGGACCGGGAGGGGCGGTGAAGTGGCAAGCTGCTCTGCTATTGGCCACTTATTGATAAATACTAGCCCCTCCCCTTTTGCAATGGATTGGATTTATGCTCTCAGTAGTGTGTGAGACACGTGATTGCCAGCTTGGCTTTAAAGATGATATATAAAAGGTTACCTTTCTTGTTTGTTTATGTCATTGGTCGTCTTTGGAGCATGTATGTGTTTGGAAATCTTTGTATGAAATGAGTACATTTGAGGGGTTTGGCAAGTGCACATTACAAATGGCAGTATAGATGTATTTCAGTTAACATGCTGTATTTTTGTTTTGTTCTCTGTTGTAGACAGAGAGATGAGTTAGACAAAATTGAAACGAATCAAGGTCTAGGTGTTAAGAGTCGTCAGGAATATTCCATCACATGCCCAGAGCGAAAGTCTCTCTCTCTCTCTCTCTCTCTCTCAGTCCTGACTGCAGTAGTTCTGCGGCTGGGCGGTAGTGCTAGACTCTCATGGTGCATGTGGGTGGAATTTCATGTGCATGAGAGGACAATATTCTTTCAGTAAAGATGGTAGAATCACGTTGAAATTTGCAGAGAAAGGTTTTGTTTTTTTTGCTGTCTTCTCCTAGTATGACATTGATGCATGGTTTTTGTATTCTCTTAGATCTTTGACGATAATGATTGATTGATTGACATAATATTGCTTTTTGTTTGATAGTATTGTGCTTTTTTATTGTGCCTTGCTTGGTTTTTGTTTAGGTTCGTTTTGTTTGGTTTATAGCTCCTTTGGTCAAGCTTTACTTTTTAAAGACATGTTGGATTTGTGAATTGTGAATTTGAGACAGTCACATTGTAAAATGCAGACAAAAGTTGTGTTGTTTTACTCGCCCCATGCCATATTTTATTTTGTTTTTTTTGTGTGTGAGTGTGTGTGTATTTTGCTTTTTTGTTTTGGGGGTCACTCTTTTGCTCAGGCTTCCCTTATAAAGAAATAAGTTGAATCTGTGAAAATGATCAAATCACCTTGTACATGTTGCAGACAAAAGCTGTTGTTCTGCATTATGACCTTCATGTATGATTTTTAGAATGAAAATTCTCTTTGTCGAAGTCTCTTTGATGATTCATGACATTCATGACTCCTTTGCTAAAGCGTCACTTTTTTTAAAGAATGTATTTGAATTTGTCAATTGTGGTTCATTTCTAACTCTTGGATTTCTTTGATCAGGCTTCATGGTTTGAAATCAGGAAAGATGCTGAAGGAGTTTAGAGGCCATACGGCTCATATAAATGACGTCATCTTCTCACACGAGGGCCAGCATGTCATTAGCGCGTCAGCAGATGGCACAGTAAAGGTAAGTGTTCATACTGTGGCGAACAACACGCAATAGCCTATGCATATTTCCATTTATTTGTGTGGATTTTCCTTGCTTAATTGTCTTTTTTCAGGTCTGGAGCATGAAGACAATGGATTGCACTCACACAATAAAAACCCCTGACATTCCTGATGGTACAGACATCACTGTTAACAGCGTTGTGCTTGTCCCAAAGACTCCTGAGCACTTTGTGGTGTGCAATAGGACCAACACGGTGGTTGTTACGAACATTCATGGCCAGGTGAGAACAAAAATGAACCAGCATATACTGAGCAAGATACTTCTGCATCCTCCTCATTATTATTTTAAAAAGACTCTTACACTAGAGTGAAACCTACAGTAACTGGTTTTCATATTCGGCATAAATGGCACAAAATAACACCATTAATGAATCAGAAACCTTGACTAAAGGCTGGATGTTGAGCAGACGTTTAAAAAGCAACAAACTTCCAATGCAGTTTGTGAGGTTTGCTAAAAATAGCTACTTACTTATTATCCTGACCGTCTGATGGCTTATAAGGCGTACCCTATTCAGCCGTCTCACCCACTCTTTTCTTGACATATTTGATGACTCGCTCTTGCATGCTTTTTGGTACTCTCTGAAGCGTGCCTTTACCCATTTGCATTGCACTTTCACTCTCACTCTCACTCTCTTGCCCCCCTCTCTTTTCCCTCCCAGGTGATGAGGAGTTTCTGTTCAGGCGTACGAGAGGGGGCAGACTTTGTTTGCTGCACGTTGTCTCCACGTGGAGAGTGGATTTATTGTGTGGGAGAAGACTATGTGCTGTACTGCTTCAGCACCATCACTGGCAAACTAGAGAGAACCCTCACGGTACCATCCGCCCTCACAGCACATGCTGTATATCCACAAGATCTGTTTTAGTCTGGTGAAGTGTGATAGGTTCACAGCTGAAGTTGTCTTCTCGGTATTCCAGAACAATTGGTATTTATAATCAAAACACTGGCTGTACCTCTAATTAGGACTAGTTGGAGATATATATCAAAACTGAATTGGATATAAAATGAACTCTGCTTTAAATTAAGCAAGTGTTTGTGTGTGCATCCTCCACAGGTACATGAAAAAGACGTGGTTGGCATAACTCACCACCCCCATCAGAATCTCATCGCCACATACAGCGAGGATGGCCTGCTCAAGCTCTGGAAGCCTTGAGTCTTGTCTTTCATAATAATATGGACTCTGTACACATTTTTTTAGTTTTATGTTCAGGATTTGTGGTATTCCTGCACACACACATATGTCTCTGCCTTTATACGCCTGCTATGACATTGGTCTTCCATTCAAAGCGCTCAAAAAGATTCATGTTCCTGTTGAACATTAGCATCATACCTTGAGATGAAGGGACCTCTTTGACATCTGAAATTAACTACATCCAATTCTGTAATACTAACGTTCCTCTGAAGTCTCTAGTGGAAAACAAGAAATACTGCATGGATGTACTGGTCTTTTACTATTATTATTATTAAGGGCTTTGTAGTATTGTCTGTGATAATATCTGCATGAAGATTTAGCCCGATCGACATTAGTGTGGTAAATGTACTGGTTTTCTTTCCAGACCATTCTTTGACGTCTTATATGTGAATGTATGTATTTTCTTTGATCATTTTGGCCAAAGACAAATAGTGTGTACTTGCTCATAATGTGACATCGCACAAGTCTTGGACTCAATGAGGACATATTCACATATTTGTACTTGTGTACATTTAGAATTCATATGGTACAATATTGTGTTGATTATAATGGTTTGGTGTGTTTTAACACTCAACCAAGCACATCTACTTGTACTGCATGCAGGTGAACATATTATGCAGTTACTGCAATACTGTATGAAGTAATCAGTATGGTTTGTATTCTGATTATTACAGATTATTTTTTAATCAAGGGTATTCACAATTTTTGTTGAATATTGGTATAACACTGCTTTACAGTGCAAGTCTCTGAGTATCTTACAGTGTTGGTAAATTGCTGCGGTTTAATAAAAATTCAAGCATGAATAATTAATGACAAACTTTTTCAAGAAGATTTGTCATTAAGATGCATCATTAACTGGTTAGATGTGTGCTTGATATTTGCAGTAGATCTCTAATAAAGCTGTAGAGACATCTTCATATACAAGATGTACATCATGATTTTTTTAATCAAACAGGAGGAAGGTTAATATTGGCATAATTAGCCAAACATTCAATTCCCCCAGACCCCAAAAATACAATTACATTTACAAAAAAAAATGAATAACATTGTGACATTTATTTTATAAATAGAACTACAAATGGCAGAATGGCAGTTATTGGTCATAATATCAAAATTTTTCAATAAATCTTCAGTCAACACAGATAATCAAATATAAGACTTATCTGCTTGCAAAACCGAAAATAATACCAACCAATTAAGAAGCCAACTAATATCACTCTCTACAAAATAAGGCTTTTAAGAAATGCATCACAGTCTGCCATCATTTTGAACAAGATGTTCCTCTTCTTTAGAAATACCACAATTTCAAATGTATTATAAACTTAATTAACCCTCTTATTAGTTTAAAATGTTCTAGAAAAACATTTAGGAATAAACTGGCACAAAGCAAATTTCCAACAACATCAAGATCAAACATGTCTTGCATGTAAACCACAATTAACTGGCAATAAACAAAACACCACAAAGATTGTAATGTTTTCTCAAACTGATTATGTAAATTTGATTTTCAAAGTAAATACATTTTAGAGATGAAATTTTCTGGGATTATGGCACAACCAACTTGACCTGAATGTCCCATTTCCACTGTAACTGCTACACACATTTCCATAGACTCTCCCTTCAATTGAAGGTCTATGGCACCAGTCTCACAACTCATTTTAAAAATCCCCCAAGTTTATTTCACAAATTATTTGCTCAAAATTTTGGATGAGGAGTTTCTTCCAAACAATGACACAAGAGGTCGGCACTAAGAAGTCTTATTCTAGGCACAGAACTAGTTGAGAGGTAAATAACTTTTCCCTCTTGGTCCTCTTCCTTGTGTTCCAGCAGAGGTGGCATTTGTTGTGGAAGGGAGTGTAAGGGAACAGGAATCTCTACGAGGTTTGGCACTGGACACCTCCAGATGGGTTAAAGTCTTCCTCCTCTATATAATGGTAATGGTGGCGTTCATGGGTCAGATCACAGTCTTCAAGGTCAGCGTATATATAGAGGTCATCATCCATGCCGTCAGGCTCAATATTTGCCTGTTTTTCAGGTAAGTACCTTTCTAATTCCTTCAGTTTATTTAATGGGAGGAAGTTCTCTTCAGGGAAGACAACCTTAAGAAGAAAATTAGCACAATCAGTTTATGTAAATTAATATTGTTAGTGAGAAGGAGCAAAAAAAAAAAAAAGGCAAAAAAATGTAGCTAATAATAAAAATGTCTCAGCCTTTAAAGTACAGTGGGTAGAGAAATTAATCATCCCCTATAAAAGAATCACATGTTGTTGCTTTGCAGCCTGAAATGAAGACGGACACGGTTTGTGTTTTATCCAGCTGTATTTACTCACTGCAACTTATAACATCCAAGTAAAAGATATAAAACCAACATGTCAGAAAAAAATAAAAAAAACAGAAACACTAAGTTGGAAAAAGGATCACCCCCTTGTGTCGGTATTTTGTTGAACCACCTTTTGCTTTAATCACAGCCTTAAGTCTGTTGGGATCTGTCTCTGTCTCTACTAATGTAGCAATATTTGCCCACTCTTCTTTGCAAAACTGCTCAAGTTCAGTTAAATTTGATGGTGACCGTTTGTGGACTGCAGTCTTCAAGTCATTCCACAGATTTTCAATGGAGTTTAAGTCTGGGCTCTGACTAGGCCATGCATTCAACCACTGTGTGTCAGTTTTGCTGTGTGCTTTGGGTCATTGTCATGTTGGAAGGTAAGGGTGTATTCACACCTGTCTTGTTTGGTTCGATTGAATCGAAACTCAAGTTTGTTTCCCACCTTGGTGCAGATCTTTTGGGCAGGTGTGAATACAGCAATCGCACTCGGGTGCAGACCAAACAACCGCACCGAGACCCAGCTGAAGAGGTTGTCTCGGTCCGGTTCCAAACGAACTCTGGTATGCTTGAGAATTTCTGTTCAATGAATGGATTGCCTTAGCACACATGTGGTTTTGTTTACAATTTCTGGTTCACCTGCAAAAAGGGCAGTGTGAAAGCGAACCACACCAAAAAATGTATTTGGTCCGGACCAAAGCAAGTGAACTAGCAGACTTTCCTGGTGTGAATACACGCTAAACCTTCTTCCCATTGACAACTTTCTGGCCTCTCACTCTCTTGCCCCCCTCTCTTTTCCCTCCCAGGTGATGAGGAGTTTCTGTTCAGGCGTACGAGAGGGGGCAGACTTTGTTTGCTGCACGTTGTCTCCACGTGGAGAGTGGATTTATTGTGTGGGAGAAGACTATGTGCTGTACTGCTTCAGCACCATCACTGGCAAACTAGAGAGAACCCTCACGGTACCATCCGCCCTCACAGCACATGCTGTATATCCACAAGATCTGTTTTAGTCTGGTGAAGTGTGATAGGTTCACAGCTGAAGTTGTCTTCTCGGTATTCCAGAACAATTGGTATTTATAATCAAAACACTGGCTGTACCTCTAATTAGGACTAGTTGGAGATATATATCAAAACTGAATTGGATATAAAATGAACTCTGCTTTAAATTAAGCAAGTGTTTGTGTGTGCATCCTCCACAGGTACATGAAAAAGACGTGGTTGGCATAACTCACCACCCCCATCAGAATCTCATCGCCACATACAGCGAGGATGGCCTGCTCAAGCTCTGGAAGCCTTGAGTCTTGTCTTTCATAATAATATGGACTCTGTACACATTTTTTTAGTTTTATGTTCAGGATTTGTGGTATTCCTGCACACACACATATGTCTCTGCCTTTATACGCCTGCTATGACATTGGTCTTCCATTCAAAGCGCTCAAAAAGATTCATGTTCCTGTTGAACATTAGCATCATACCTTGAGATGAAGGGACCTCTTTGACATCTGAAATTAACTACATCCAATTCTGTAATACTAACGTTCCTCTGAAGTCTCTAGTGGAAAACAAGAAATACTGCATGGATGTACTGGTCTTTTACTATTATTATTATTAAGGGCTTTGTAGTATTGTCTGTGATAATATCTGCATGAAGATTTAGCCCGATCGACATTAGTGTGGTAAATGTACTGGTTTTCTTTCCAGACCATTCTTTGACGTCTTATATGTGAATGTATGTATTTTCTTTGATCATTTTGGCCAAAGACAAATAGTGTGTACTTGCTCATAATGTGACATCGCACAAGTCTTGGACTCAATGAGGACATATTCACATATTTGTACTTGTGTACATTTAGAATTCATATGGTACAATATTGTGTTGATTATAATGGTTTGGTGTGTTTTAACACTCAACCAAGCACATCTACTTGTACTGCATGCAGGTGAACATATTATGCAGTTAATATTATGCAATACTGTATGAAGTAATCAGTATGGTTTGTATTCTGATTATTACAGATTATTTTTTAATCAAGGGTATTCACAATTTTTGTTGAATATTGGTATAACACTGCTTTACAGTGCAAGTCTCTGAGTATCTTACAGTGTTGGTAAATTGCTGCGGTTTAATAAAAATTCAAGCATGAATAATTAATGACAAACTTTTTCAAGAAGATTTGTCATTAAGATGCATCATTAACTGGTTAGATGTGTGCTTGATATTTGCAGTAGATCTCTAATAAAGCTGTAGAGACATCTTCATATACAAGATGTACATCATGATTTTTTTAATCAAACAGGAGGAAGGTTAATATTGGCATAATTAGCCAAACATTCAATTCCCCCAGACCCCAAAAATACAATTACATTTACAAAAAAAAATGAATAACATTGTGACATTTATTTTATAAATAGAACTACAAATGGCAGAATGGCAGTTATTGGTCATAATATCAAAATTTTTCAATAAATCTTCAGTCAACACAGATAATCAAATATAAGACTTATCTGCTTGCAAAACCGAAAATAATACCAACCAATTAAGAAGCCAACTAATATCACTCTCTACAAAATAAGGCTTTTAAGAAATGCATCACAGTCTGCCATCATTTTGAACAAGATGTTCCTCTTCTTTAGAAATACCACAATTTCAAATGTATTATAAACTTAATTAACCCTCTTATTAGTTTAAAATGTTCTAGAAAAACATTTAGGAATAAACTGGCACAAAGCAAATTTCCAACAACATCAAGATCAAACATGTCTTGCATGTAAACCACAATTAACTGGCAATAAACAAAACACCACAAAGATTGTAATGTTTTCTCAAACTGATTATGTAAATTTGATTTTCAAAGTAAATACATTTTAGAGATGAAATTTTCTGGGATTATGGCACAACCAACTTGACCTGAATGTCCCATTTCCACTGTAACTGCTACACACATTTCCATAGACTCTCCCTTCAATTGAAGGTCTATGGCACCAGTCTCACAACTCATTTTAAAAATCCCCCAAGTTTATTTCACAAATTATTTGCTCAAAATTTTGGATGAGGAGTTTCTTCCAAACAATGACACAAGAGGTCGGCACTAAGAAGTCTTATTCTAGGCACAGAACTAGTTGAGAGGTAAATAACTTTTCCCTCTTGGTCCTCTTCCTTGTGTTCCAGCAGAGGTGGCATTTGTTGTGGAAGGGAGTGTAAGGGAACAGGAATCTCTACGAGGTTTGGCACTGGACACCTCCAGATGGGTTAAAGTCTTCCTCCTCTATATAATGGTAATGGTGGCGTTCATGGGTCAGATCACAGTCTTCAAGGTCAGCGTATATATAGAGGTCATCATCCATGCCGTCAGGCTCAATATTTGCCTGTTTTTCAGGTAAGTACCTTTCTAATTCCTTCAGTTTATTTAATGGGAGGAAGTTCTCTTCAGGGAAGACAACCTTAAGAAGAAAATTAGCACAATCAGTTTATGTAAATTAATATTGTTAGTGAGAAGGAGCAAAAAAGGCAAAAAGGCAAAAAAATGTAGCTAATAATAAAAATGTCTCAGCCTTTAAAGTACAGTGGGTAGAGAAATTAATCTAAAAGAATCAAAGAATCACATGTTGTTGCTTTGCAGCCTGAAATGAAGACGGACACGGTTTGTGTTTTATCCAGCTGTATTTACTCACTGCAACTTATAACATCCAAGTAAAAGATATAAAACCAACATGTCAGAAAAAAATAAAAAAAACAGAAACACTAAGTTGGAAAAAGGATCACCCCCTTGTGTCGGTATTTTGTTGAACCACCTTTTGCTTTAATCACAGCCTTAAGTCTGTTGGGATCTGTCTCTGTCTCTACTAATGTAGCAATATTTGCCCACTCTTCTTTGCAAAACTGCTCAAGTTCAGTTAAATTTGATGGTGACCGTTTGTGGACTGCAGTCTTCAAGTCATTCCACAGATTTTCAATGGAGTTTAAGTCTGGGCTCTGACTAGGCCATGCATTCAACCACTGTGTGTCAGTTTTGCTGTGTGCTTTGGGTCATTGTCATGTTGGAAGGTAAGGGTGTATTCACACCTGTCTTGTTTGGTTCGATTGAATCGAAACTCAAGTTTGTTTCCCACCTTGGTGCAGATCTTTTGGGCAGGTGTGAATACAGCAATCGCACTCGGGTGCAGACCAAACAACCGCACCGAGACCCAGCTGAAGAGGTTGTCTCGGTCCGGTTCCAAACGAACTCTGGTATGCTTGAGAATTTCTGTTCAATGAATGGATTGCCTTAGCACACATGTGGTTTTGTTTACAATTTCTGGTTCACCTGCAAAAAGGGCAGTGTGAAAGCGAACCACACCAAAAAATGTATTTGGTCCGGACCAAAGCAAGTGAACTAGCAGACTTTCCTGGTGTGAATACACGCTAAACCTTCTTCCCATTGACAACTTTCTGGCAGAGGGCAGCAGATTTTCCTCAAGAATTTGGAGTGGAGGGGGGTGATCCTTTTTTGACTTTGTTTATTAAAATGTTTTCCTGACATGATGGTGTTATATCTTTCACTTGGATGTTATAAGTTGCACTGAGTAAATACAGCTGGATAAAACACACAGGTGTGAATACAGCAATCGCACTCGGGTGCAGACCAAACAACCGCACCGAGACCCAGCTGAAGAGGTTGTCTCGGTCCGGTTCCAAACGAACTCTGGTATGCTTGAGAATTTCTGTTCAATGAATGGATTGCCTTAGCACACATGTGGTTTTGTTTACAATTTCTGGTTCACCTGCAAAAAGGGCAGTGTGAAAGCGAACCACACCAAAAAATGTATTTGGTCCGGACCAAAGCAAGTGAACTAGCAGACTTTCCTGGTGTGAATACACGCTAAACCTTCTTCCCATTGACAACTTTCTGGCAGAGGGCAGCAGATTTTCCTCAAGAATTTGGAGTGGAGGGGGGTGATCCTTTTTTGACTTTGTTTATTAAAATGTTTTCCTGACATGATGGTGTTATATCTTTCACTTGGATGTTATAAGTTGCACTGAGTAAATACAGCTGGATAAAACACAAACTGTGTCCGTCTTCATTTCAGACTGCAAAGCAACAAAATGTGACTATTTTAAGGGGGGGGGGGATTATTTTCTATACCCACTGTATTTATGTATTTGCTCTGAAATGTATTATATTAAATGTCCCTAATACCTGTGTACTTACATAGTATCTAGATGTGTAAGTAGTATGTAACCACAGTGTAAGTACACATTGGTACATAGTATCTACAGCTCTAATATTTATGTAACTACATACATGTAACAACCCACAGAATGGTTTGTGTAAGTACAAATGTGTAACAGGAAATTGGTAACAACACTTTTTTTCACTTCACTAAGTACTCCTGTAACAGGAATTATATAACTAAATTTTGTAACAACAATATGTATAAGAGTAATTGGAACCATTTGATCCAGGGGGTGCACAGATGGGTAGGTTTAGGGGTGGAAATGGGATCCAGGGGGTGGAGATGGGTAGGTTTAGGGGTGGAAATGGGATCCAGGGGGTGGAGATGGGTAGGTTTAGGGGTGGAAATGAGATCTAGGGGGTGGAGATGGGTAGGTTTAGGGGTGGAAATGGGATCCAGGGGGTGGAGATGGGTAGGTTTAGGGATATGTAAAGTGGGAGGAATTGGATCTCGAGTTGGAGTTGGTGCACCATTGTAATACCAGTGTACTTACATGGTAACTTCTCAGGAACTGTCTACTTAACATAAAGTGTAACATTCTGGACATCAACCACAATTTATATGTAAAGCCTAACTTACTGGCCGCTGCTGTGTAACATCAGATTAATTACATGATAGATCTAATATAAAGTGTAACACTTTCTTTACCAAAAAGTGCTGTTAGTCCTGTTACACATTTGTACTTACACATACCATTCAGTGGTTTGTTACATGTGTAGTTACACAAAAATTAGAGCTATATATACTATGTACCAATGTGTACTTACACTGTGGTTACATACTACGTACACATCTAGTTACTATGTAAGTACACAGGTATTAGGGCCACTTAATATAAAGTGGGACCAATGTTTTACAAATGTAATGGAACAAATGTACAAAAGTTAAAATTTTTCTTTATTTAGTTTTAGATATTTCAGTACTTCAACTTAAACTGAAAGAAAATAAGAAATGTTGAAAGTTGTAGCTGAAATAATTTTTTGTTCCCAAGTAATTATTTAATTTTTTTGAATGGTTTTAGTTTTCGTTAAAGTCCCCATGCAGTCACTAATGTTATCCCTTAAACCTTATCTTTGATAATCAAAATTACATTTTAATGTTTTCTTTTTTCCTGTGAAAATAATTAAAATGGCTTGAATGTAACACTTGCCTCACGCACACACACACACACACACACAGCTGGATAGATTACCGATTACACATTACATGATGAAAACTGTAGTTAGTCATGTAATCTAAGTTACTCATTTTAGGTAATGTATTCTGACTACTTTTTAGATTACTTTTTTTTATCTAACCTGGTTTAAACTTGCCACTGAACGTACCATGTTGATATAAAAAAAAGCAAAGAATAAGAAAATATATTCCATTCTTTTTTTTCCCAACATCATAAAATGCATTAAACATGACATTAAACCAGAGTTTCCCAAACTGGGCTCAATGTAACTTAATTATTAATTAAACACTAAAAATATAAATATTTCATTTGTTACCCTGCATGTCAATGTGACAATTAAGCGACAACGAACTGTAATGTGTTGTTAAATTATTGAAATATTAACTTCCTCAGAGATTTCTCAAGAAAATATTTCAGGTCAAAGTGGTTTTGGCTGACAACAATGTTTGGGAATCTATTTAAAAGAAGAATTAATGAGAATCAATAAATTATGAATGATTCACTGCCATTGTGTGTATAATATGTAATCATGTAATCCATAAAAGATAACTGTAATCTGATTATGAGCATTATAAAATGTAACATACTCTTGACTACTTGATTACAACAACTTGATTTTTGGAATCTGATTATGTAATCCAGATTACATGTGATCAGGTCCTACCCAGCTCTGTATATATATATTAAATATGCACTTTAGCCCCCGCCTCCATTCAATCAAATTATCAAAGAGTATTTGATGATATGGAAAATAAAAACTACTGGACTTAAAGAACAGAAAAATGTACATATAAACCATTTTGAGGGATGTAAACAATAAAAATCTAAAGCAACGGTCCTAACGCATTTCCCGTATTACACTTTTAATTTCCATAATTTCTCCATTCAGAAAGGTCCACATTTTAATAAAAACGTTATGACAGCCGTGTTAACGTTAGTTATGACTGAAATGCATCCTATTACTGTTTTGAAAGTTTGACAAGCAGGAAATGTTCATGGGTCAGTGACATGACCGCACTGAAAAGGTCTATTCAAAAATTAGTACTCACGCTGAAAAGGATGATGAGTTTCCCTTTCTCAAATGGCCGACGGTGCATTGGCATCCCCTCATTCAGAACACATTTCTTATCCCCAGGTCTGATCAACTCCCCTATTAATGCAACAAAGAAAGACAATACATTTGCTTTACCCATCTACAGTTTATATTACAGTTATATTAGCTCTATTTTTCAGATTCATTTAACAACTAGCCAAGCTTCTAATTGGTAGTTTTTACTCTCTAAAGGAGTCTTCAGGAGTAAATTGAGAAAGATATCAGAACCAGTTACACCAAATCCAGGTAGACCAACTTAATCACAGCATACAAGAAGAGATATTACATACATGCCTGGTTGTCTGGTGATATACAAGGTCAATAAAGCACTAAGGATTAGGAACTCTGGAAAAGCCAATAGCAACAATGACCAGAAGGTGTGCCATCTGCCAAGGTTACGTAATATCACTCCTGCCATTCTCCCCGAGCCAGATCATCACTAAGAGTGGATCTGCTTACAGGTTCAAGACAGAAACTTCCATCAGGCTGTACGCAATGATCAGCACAGACCCACCATGTTGCTGATGTTATAGAAACCTGCATGTAATGCTTGAATATTTATGTAGGATGGTTCACCTGGATGGGATGTGATGAGTAGAGTTCTGTTGTCCAGTGTTTTAACAGGTTTTTGAAAACCACATAATGACTCTACCAACTGTAGCTCCATGTTCATGATGAGGTCCTCTGCTTGTCTGACAGGAGAAACGGTAAGTACATTAATCATTATGTTTCTTACATAATATCTATATATTCTGTTCCCGAATTGCCTTGTCTAAATGACCAAGTACTGTAACAGGCTGTCCCATATACAGAAAACACAGAAAGCATGACACAAATCCTGAAATAAATGAGCCAGTGCTGCCATCTCCAGGACAATATCATCAATGACATACCTCTGAAAATAACACAGCCCCTGCATCTTGAAAAACAAAGCCTAAATTTGATGATGGCAAGTAAAAAAAAAAACAACCAAACAAAAAAACAACAATCAGAAGTTTCCATCACATGCAGAACACCCACCCCCGCAATTTTTTCCATATCATGCACTTATAATAACGAAATGACAGCAGTCAAATGTCAAAAGTTTAAAAATAAGTATAATTATAATTTAACTTACAATCTGTGTAGTTGAAAAATTGTGTTTAAAATATTCAATTTATTGTTGCTACATAACACGAGTTATGTACATAATAAAGAACTTTACATAAACACAGGTTTTTAAATAAATACTCTTTTTTTTCATGTAAAAAAATTATTTTCTGTCGCTTTTTAGATGTAGTAAAACACCCACAGACGTGAACTTTCAGTCACTGGCTATAATTCTAACCTTGAAATAAGGATTATGCATAAAATAAGGTCTTCAGAATCATTCATACATGTCAAAATCGGCTGAGAATTAAACAATTGTCTTTGTGGCAGTTTTCCTGGTGGTTGGAGGATAATACAAGACTTCTTCACCTTACAAATGGTTTTTGAAAGCAAAAATGCTACGAAATGCACATATTTTTTGAGAAAATATGATGTGCTAGATATTATTTTTAGAATCAGCACCCCAAAATTAGCAAAAGAAAAAAAAACAAGTATTGAATTTCATTCAGCAAATGCAGGACAGTGTAATCAGCGCCAACTTCAAACTTCAGCATTATTTAACAAACCAAACCAATTACATAAAAATTAAAAAAAAAAAAAAATCAACCAGGAATTCAGAGACTGACTTCTACCGTGCGGTTTTACCTGGTGAAAACCGGGTGTGCTCTCTGATCCAAGACAATAATAATGTCTCCAGGTTCAAGGCCAGGCTCCTGGTCGCCCTCCCCATGGAACACTATTTTCTGACCATCTTTCATACCTGCAATAACACATAATCAAGCATAAATAAAAGTAACAGACTGCAGAGAACAGATGTTTTGGACTGAACCTATCACTTTCAAACCTTTATTAATGTGCACATCAAGAATCTTCTTCTGTCGTAGTATCTTGCGACCAGCGCATGTTTTGCAGCGGTCGCGGTGACCAAGTCGCTGACCTTGCCCCTGACAGCCGGAACAGACTGTTGATATCTGCTGCACCATGCCAGGAGCTAAGTGATGTAGTCTGACCTGGACACCCACCCCACGACACAAAGGACACACTTCTATCACTCCTTTACGCCCTCCACGACCTGTAGTACAAAATTCAGTAAAAAAAACCAAAAAACCCGGTTATAAAAAAAAATCCAACTATTGCATTTGAAATACTTAAGCAGCACAACTGTTTTCAACTTAGGGATGCAGCGATTAACCAGTTTCACAATTAACCACGCATTAAAATGTCACGGTTAATTAATCGTAAAGGCTCCGCTACACCAAGTGTTTCTGTTGCACAGAACGGAACAGTTGCAATGTGCGCAAAACGAAAACAAAGTTACACTAGTGGTGCACCAGCTTTAAATGCTGTGCTTATCAGAGACACGGAGGCTACTACACACACTAGATTAACTATGACAGACGAACCAAACAGCGATCCTTTATTTACACCACGACGTGAAGGCAAGACTGATGCAAAGCTATGGCTCGTTAGCTCAGTATTCTGTCCACTTCAGATCAGACAGATGAACTAGTGTGGTAAGATCACATTTATTTGAATTAATTAATTATAACATTTAGCTACTTGATTTAATTATTCGATCGAGAGAGAGGGAGAGATAGAGAAGTGTGTGTGTATGTGTGTGAACCTGCATCAGCGCGTCTCTCTACAAACATGTGAGTTTAGTTACTTAAACAGTGATTTTACCCTCTCCTTGCTGATGAATATGTAGCAATTCAGTATCTAAGCTATTTTATTAATAAAATTCAAGGGGCAGGGTTCACAACAAGTTTGTGTCCTCGTGAATGTTTGCATGTGTGCGCAGCACAATCTCCGATCTCACAAACCAAAATAATAGACATGATTTTCTCAGGCCACATGTAAAATCATATGAATTATTATAAAAATTATTAAAATGAATACGTATGGATGACAGTTGATTACAATGATAGTTCAGTATTAATAGTCTGTGGGATAAATAAAGTTAATTGTCCTATATTAATAATACTTATTAACATTGTTATCTATAATCCCTTTTATAGTATTATGCATAAGTCAAAAACCAACAAGATTTTTTTTTTCACCATGTTTCCAGTTTTCTGCCTCGGGTCCAAAAGAAATGTAAAGAATGTACAAACTGAAAACACTAAATACTTTTGTGATCTATTTTCATTAGTTATTTTCAAAATGGAAATACTGACATGGATGTTTACAGAGCAGAGGTCACCTTTTTAATTCCAATTGGAGAGATGGAATTTTGTTTGTCTTTATTATTATTATTTTGTGCTGTATTATTGGTTACTGTGTTATTTCTCTTTCTAAAGGCAGCAATAAATAACACTTTATTATCTAATGAGTGTCCATGTGATTTTATACATTAATAATTTTGTGAAATGAATAAATGCATAATAATCGTCCTAATCGTGAAACCGTGATTATTCCTCAGACAATAATCGTACCAACAAAATCTATAATCGTTGCATCCCTATTTCAACTGTGAAAATAATAAAAAGAAATCTTACCAATTCCAAATTTTTTTGTATGGTAGTGTAAAATATATAGTAATATAATAAAGTTCATAAAATGGCCCCTTGTCAGTCAATTATTACCTTCACACTTGTCACAGATTACATTCTTCTGGACAGCAAGTTTCCTGGTGGCTCCATTATAAAGGTCCTCCAAAGACACGGTCAACTGATGCACCACGTTTTTTCCTGTGTACAGCAACCACAAACTTTTACTATTGACTTTTTTCACATTTCCGGGTTTCTCAGCAGCAGAAGTCGTCATAGTTGGGTAAACTTCTACAGCAGTGAATGGGAGACTACCACAAATATGTTGTTTAAATTCCCATTTTCTCAAATAGCAAAAGAAAAACTCCAGGATAGTGTTTTCATGACTTTCAAAAAAGGATAAAAATCGAGAGAGACTAATACCGGCAGTCAGTAGAGAGAACGATGTCAAATTTACCGTCACTCCCATAGACGCTGTGTTAGAAACACCCTTGCATTAGCGTTAACTAGTTTTTTTTGTAATTTGATGCAAAGGTAATATAATACAAAGTATAGTGTTATAAATGTACATACATTTATAAAAAAAAAAATGAAAATACAAAAAAGCTTTGGAGGATTTACGATGCTGGTGACCGTTGAAACGCATGATCACAGTCTTGTGAAAAGGGTCCATAAGACTAGTAATAATTTATGAATTATTCAAAGTGCAACGCATGTATGTCAGCCTATTAGAACATTCGATCTCCTTGAGAAGTGTAAACAAACGTTGCAAATGGGAAAATCTGGGAAAAATGAAATTAAAATGTACACGTTTTACAAAAAAAAAAAACCTTCATATATACATATTTTGTACTGTTTTAGGTTACTAAACGTGTCAACTGAAAAAGGTGATTCCTTTGAAAAACAAGCTGTTCCATTCACAAATCAGGTTCTGCACAAACTGTGGAGTCTGTAGCTAAGAAAGATATGTATTTACCTCTCCTCTCCCTGTGCATGCGTCCCCCTCCTCCAAAGAACAAGTCAAAAATGTCCATGGGGGAGCCGAAACTTGGCCCTCCATTTCCTCCCTCCTTAATTGCCTTCTCACCCCCTCTGTCATACACTTCTCTCTTCTTGGCATCTGACAAAACCTCGTATGCTTGGGAGATCTGTTTGAACTGGAAATACAAAAAAAAGTGAGGAGGACATAAAATTTTAACTCAATCTTCAACCTTTGAAACCACCCAGATGATCCATAAACTGAAATATAAATCCAAATTATAGAATCACTCAAATATAAGGGAAATATTAGGGAATGTATACTTAATACTAGACATTGATAATGTATTCTAATGAATGACATTTTGAGGTCTTACCCTTTCCCCCTCTGTTGGATTTTTATCTGGGTGATATTTCAGTGCCAGTTTACGATAAGCCTTCTTCAGCTCTTCAGGGCTGGCATCAGGCTCCACACCCAGCATATCATAAAATCCAGTCTCTTTCACCATAGTTGCCCCGAACAGGTTAATATAGTCTGAAGAAACATTTCAAAAATACTTGATACTTGACCGCTGGATAATTATGTCATTAGTATTAACCGTGTGAGAATTACTCTAAAACGTGCCCATATTCTCAGTTAGTAAAACTAAATTAAAATGACATTAAAGCCCCCATAACATTCACACAGATTTAACTTGAACAACCAGATTAAAATAATAAGTCCTTGGCTGTGTTAAAAGGTTTTAAGTGGTGATTTCAAAATCACGCGACATTAAATGTCAAGCTATACTGTGTCTGTTACTAAAAGCCAGCATTTTAGAGAAAAACAAACAGGTAAAAATAAAGAAAACAAAGACCACAGTCACTTTATTCATGCCATAGCATTTTATTTTTAACAAATCGTCCAATACCGTGAAATATGGCGAAATCCCTTCTCGTCTTATGACTCCGCGGGTCAAACAAACAAGAGACTTCCAGAATCTTCCAGCAGCGCTCTACATCTTCTTCTTGTGGCGCATTATTGAACTTTGATTGCAGTGCGACCTATTTCTGCCACCTACTGTACGTAGTGACGTATGACAGGCAGCTGCGAGCAGCGTGTTTCCGTCGACAGCAGCTCATTTGATCAGCGTTTCAATTACTCTCACTGTTTCAGAAAGGCGGGGCATAGAGGAGAAACAATAATGTACAGTATGTGGAAAATAATGTGTTTTTTGAACTTTAAACCGCATAAACACATTTCATTACACCAAATACACAAAAGAATGTTCTTTTTAGCAGCATCATATGACCCCTTTAACATGTTGCCGTCTACAGCAGCTAATTTCGTCAGTATTTCAATAACTCTCCCTGGGCGACGATTTTCTTTCGTCTTTCATATTATTTATATAGATACTAGCGCTTAGTTCACAAATTACGGTTTATAATCATAACGTAAAAAAATGACTTTATTATAATGTTGCGCGTCTCTTGAATTCATTAGATAGCTTTTTACTTTAAGCCATCAAACCCAGCTACCAGACTCCACTCTTTGCAAAAGGATCACTCGCCCGAACAGGGACTTGAACCCTGGACCCTCAGATTAAAAGTCTGATGCTCTACCGACTGAGCTATCCGGGCTCTGAACGGCTGAGCTGTTGTAGCGACATCTATTTCCTGCACTAAACTCATTAGGCATTAGAGAAAATAGCCAAGTAACATAGATTATTTTATGTTTTTAAAACGTGCCAATATGGAAGGTTCCCAACGAAGGCGCGAAAACTCGAAGGTTTTGTGCCTGAATAACTGGTTTTCAAAAGAATGTTTTATAATGTGATGATATATAAATCCCAACGCTATAAACGCAGTCAGATTCGGCAGGCTCCATAGCTCAGCGGTTAGAGCACTGGGCTTGTAAACCAGGAGTCGCGAGTTCAAATCTCGCTGGGGCCTCATATACACTTTGTGCCGCCGATTCTACTTAGAGACTATAAACGGCATTTACGAATCCAAAAGTTTACACCAATTTAATATTAATCAGTTTGGTTTTGTTATTTGTATTAAGGATATCCTACCGCCAATGCTTCTGTAATCTGTCATTTCAGACAAGGTCTGCATCCTACATCACTGCACTGTGTCATCTGTTTATAAATTATATTTTTAAGAGTCCAACAGGCTATTTTAACAACTATTTTCTGTGGCGAAAATTCCTGGTTCCCTAAATGAACGACAGATGGCACTTCGACGTAGATGTCGACCTTCAAGAACCAAAGATCATTGTGAGAGCGCTTTAGCTTCCACTGCCTGCGGCATGTTTTGTACATCTCTGTCTATCACAGCAATTATGAGATGCAGAAAATGAATTGAATATTTCCCTCCTGTGTTTGAAAATGTGACCATGTTCTCAACAGATAGATTCCAATAATTTTAATACTAGCCAATAGGAAATATTATTACATGCAATGCATTGTTTCATGGCACTTTTTTTGGTGTTGATGACTTGATTCCAGTGTTTATTCTTAGGTTTTAAAACATTAATTGCGCAACAGAATACTCTACTTGTGTTTATAATAACAAAACATAGATACAAAACATACTTACCAGCAGTAGTTTCACTAAGTTAACATGACTCTGGTCTGGCTTATATGCTTTAATTTATTTTAGTCTCTTGTATGAAAACGTTTTGTATAAAACAAATGCATGTTTCGGTGATGTTCTTTGTCTTATGTTTTATCATATTTAGTGATAACGTTACATAGAATTCAACAGTCTACAACTTAAACTACGCTTAAATTAGGGCAGTTTCTCATTTATGCAGTTATCTATTAATTTATTTTCCGTTCCGTTGCTAAACAAACCCATATTGGTTGCTCACCAGCAAACTACATGAAAAAACATGACCAACCAAACAGGTTTCGGCATCCGTGGTGCGTTAAAGCAGCAACGCCAGATTTGTGAACGAATCATTCCTTGTTCGCGAATCGAACTGAATCGGTTCGAGCGGTTCTCAAACCAGCTCAGCGGTTTATTGGACCGAGAACCGTGGCTGTAGACTGATTTCGGAATAGCAGCATACTGCTTTCATACTTAATAAAAATATGGAATACGACTAAGAGCGATTATGCTAGCATGCTATTATGATATTCCGAAATCAGTCCATCTCTTTAATATTTGGACATTTAAACCACACTGTGACGACATAAAAAAAAAATCACATGCTGAGTTCAGAACAACATACTAGCATACTACTATTACTATGACAGATCGCTGTAGCGCCTCAGTTCAACAGACGCGGCAGCACGAGGCACTCGTGAACTGATCATCTCCTCCACATTAATAACAGTTTCAGCACAAAATAAGCATGACTAAACACCCGAAGGTAAGTTAAAAGAAAGAGTACAACTTTACAATCCATGTCCTGTCTCATGTAATCTCTCAATCAGTGTTTCAACTGTGCAAAGACGTCAAGACGGCGTTTTATGTTTACGCGGCGCGATGCAATGCGTAAAAATACATTATAATCCGTAATTATGTCCCCACTGGATGCAACAAATACCTAGTTTATAATGGGGTTTAATGTTTTTGTCTCATCGCTCCGGGACAGGGCATCACAGTATGGTAAGGGGCGTAACATTTCCGTCACACGCTTGAGGTATTCGGCCAATCACAACGCACTGGATAGCTGGCCAATCAGCGTACACCTCGCTTTTCTTACCGATGAGCTTTGTAAAAATCGACGCGTTTCAGAAAGGCGGGGCATAGAGGAGAAACAATAATGTACAGTATGTGGAAAATAATGTTTTTTGAACCTTAAACCGCATTAACACATTTCATTACACCAAATACACAAAATAATGTTCTTTTTAGCAACATCATATGACCCCTTTAATTTCTGTTTGAATAAATCCATCAAGTTTTTATGACAGCCACCATTATGTTTATATTTCAAAAAACGAATTGAAGTAGAAATATTATTACGGTGTGTAATTGTAACTTTATTATTTAAAAAACTTCATTAAGTGTAATTTTAACAAATCAGTCAATTTTAACCTTCAATATTATAATAATGTAGTGTCAACTGACTCTCATGTCTATTTTACAGCATTAGTTGAGAGATATTTTTTCCTTGAGAAAATTTGGCATGTACTGTACCTGATCTATATCCAAAATAATCTATATTGAATCGAATCGAATCGCAAGCTTGTGAATTCGAATCGAATCGAATCGTGAAATTTGTGTCAAAACCCAGCCCTAGTAGTTTCAACTCTGGGCCCTTGGGGTGCCGTCAGTTACTCTGTTTTCTATTGCAGTCTGGAGATTAGTATAACACACACACACACACACACACACACATAGGGCAGGATTGTGTTTCACCTCATCCAATGACTCTCACATGGTTAGGCTGAAGAGTTGAGGGAATGCTATAGTTTCTTTCTGGCTGACCATTCTGTGAATCATTTCTGTTGGTATCACTCCCTCCCATAAACACACACACACCTACCACTAGTCAAATAATAATTAATATATTTTTTAATGTTTTTGAAATAAGTCTCTTACGCTCACCAAGGTTTAGGGCTGGACCAGATTATTCGATTATTCGTTCGGTGGTTTGAGATTCGATTTTCAATTTTGAGATTAGAATATTCTTTTCTTTTCTTTTTTCGAACACCTGGCATCCCCTGTGAAACGGTTCTCATTCGCGCTTGAATATGAATCGCCCATGTGTGAACGTCATGAACATCATGATTCAGTGCATCTGGAAGAGAAGACAAAAATGCCGAAGATCTAAGCTGTGTGGGAGCACTTTAAATTGAGCGAGGACAAGACAAACGCAGTGTGCCAAATATGCGATTTGAAACTGGCCTACCACAACAGCACATCAACTTTGAAAAATCAGTTCTGTTAGTAGTACGACTATAGTATATTGTTGGTGTAAAAAAAAAAAAGGAGCTGCTTTTATCTGCCATGTTAGTAATTTTACACATGATAAAAACGTGCACTTAATTTGCTTGGAAAATACTTGCGAATACGGCAGTCATAAAAAAACGTACAGTAGCCCAGCCTAATAATAATTTTTCTATATTAAAAGTATTGCTCTTAACAGACCTTTGTGTTTTGTATCACTAGTGCAGTGTCCGTTCTCGGAGCATGTAAGCCCTGCCTGCGTGAGGCGCGCCGCTTCCGGATCGCACTGTTCTGTAGTTTATTAAGTTTATTAATTCTGAACGTGTCGCGTGTCCATATTGCACCAAAATGCGACACTGCACTCACTTGGGTCCGCAGCAACACACTCGCCACGCGTGAAGTCGATTAGATAAACGGTTCTCGACATAATAGAAATGTAAACAGACACACAGAGGATCCTGCCTTTATTACACCATGTCTACACTTACATTAAGTCTGTCTACACTGGACGCGAAAAAGCGACCGTTGAAAATCATTTGAAATTTGTGTCAATACGTCATAAATAGAACACAGCAGCAGTTTTCTGTCGGGAATTTGTTGTGTCGCGAAGCGCCACATCCAGTGTAGACCGCATCACTGATTATAATGAGTTCTATAGTATTTTGTCGCACCGCGCCGTTCGAATCCGTTGTAGACACTGTGTTAAGAGAGAAGAATATGTTCAGCCCCCTTCCTCTGAAGCTTCGAATATTCGGTGTTGATTACTACCGAAGCTTCTTAGCTCAAAAAATTGTATTTGGACCAGTCCTACCAAGGCTGCTTTTTTTTTTAAATCAAAGCCCTACCAAGGCTGCATTTTTTTTAATCAAAGTTTTTCACAGTGTAATAGCAATATTGTAAAATATTACTACAATTTAAAATAACTGCTTTCTATTTTTATATATTTTAAAATGTAATTTATTTCTGTGCTGACAAAACATTTTTTTCAGTGTCACATGAATTTGTATCAATAATTATAGAGTGGGGGAACTATGACGTCAGAATCCGGAAGAGTAATTCGCTGTGGGTTCCTTCGAGATTTTCCTATGGGGTTTTATAATGGGGTTTTTCAATTAATGAGTAAAATAAAGCTTGTGGTAAACATAACTTGGCGATACTTTTACGTTTTGTTCTATAGCTTAAATTACACGCATACCCAAAACACAAAAAAGGAACCTGCGGCGAATTACACTTCCGGATTCTGACGTCATAGTTCCCCCACTCTATTGGTGCTCAATTATGGTTCTTCTTATTATTGTTCTAATTATTATCAATGTTTTTGCTGCTTAAAAAAATTTTTTTTTTTAAATACTGAGAAACTGATACGTTTTGTTTTTCAGGATTCTTTGAGTAGAAAGTAAAAAAAAAATTTGGTTTCAACACCGATAATAAAAAGAAATGTTTCTTAAGCAACAAATCAGCATATTAGAATGATTTCTGAAGGATCATGTGACACTAAAGACTGGAGTAATGATGCTGAAAATTCAGCTCTGCCATTACAGAAATAAATTACATTTTAAAATCCATAAAATAGAAAGCAGTTGTTTTAAATTGTAATAATATTTCACAATATTAAGTTTTTTTTACTGTATTTTTAATCAAATAAATGCAGCCTTGGTGAGAGTAAGAGATTTTCAAAAAGTTAAAAAAATCTTAATAATTTAAAATTTCCTAGACTGGTAGAATAGTTGTTGAGCTTGCTTTCTGCTTGTGTTGCTTGAGTTGCAAACAACAGTTTGTCTTCCATCCTTATTGATTTTCAGCACTGAAAACCACTTATGGCCCCTTTTTCTTCCCTGCATCTACAACTCTCTCTCTCTCGCTCTCGCTTTTCTCCTTGGATTCATGTTATAAGGATCCTTTGTGTATTTTTACTGTATTTTTAATCAAATAAATGCAGCCTTGGTGAGAGTAAGAGATTTTCAAAAAGTTAAAAAAATCTGAATAATTTAAAATTTCCTAGACTGGTAGAATAGTTGTTGAGCTTGCTTTCTGCTTGTGTTGCTTGAGTTGCAAACAACAGTTTGTCTTCCATCCTTATTGATTTTCAGCACTGAAAACCACTTATGGCCCCCTTTTCTTCCCTGCATCTACAACTCTCTCTCTCGCTCTCGCTTTTCTCCTTGGATTCATGTTATAAGGATCCTTTGTGTACGTCCCTTTTGCTTAAGCCCAATGGGTTATGGGACACCCCCTGTGGTGCGAGGTGACCCCCGATTTGGGGGCCTCCTTACACCATTATGAGTGTATTAATTTTTTTGTTTTGTTAAATTTGTCTGGAGCAGACATTTTTACGTAGACTATAAATGTGTTTACACCGAAATCACAGTCACAGTTAACAATGTACCACGTGCTAGAATATTGTTTTATAATTGCATGTATCACAGCGAGCACGTAATGCATGCTTTTTGACATGAAAGTGTCTCTCTAAAAGAGGCTTTTCAAGTCCAACCGCTTTGCTGTGAGGCAGAGGAAAGTTTTAAGTATCAAGATTCATTTTCAAAAAGCTGCCTTATGTTTGATGATTGATTGGTTAAAATTTGTATATTTCCACCATTTTTATATTTCCTTTTAAAGGAATAATTGTGCATTTATAATTCATTGCATTTATTGTATCTGATCAATTTCTTTTTTTTTTTTTTAAGAGAGAGGGGAATAAAGTTGTTACTTTTAAAGACGGGAGGAAAATAAAAATGGGGACCCTGATGGAGGCACAGAGCCAGCCACAATGGAACAGATGGACAGTCCCTGTACACCTGCTGTAGAGCTTTATGCTGCTGAAAAGGTCCTGGGATCCTTAACCCAATGTCACAGTTTATGATCTGCTGAAGCAAAGCCTTTTCTCGCATACTAGCACAAGCTTGCACACTTTAAGTGCAGCCAGTATGATTGGCATGTGAAAGTGAACATTGCCATCTGTTGCTGTGGCTGCAGCGTTGAGAGGAGGCACAGTAATATCTGGCCAGACTCTATTGAACTGAGATATGTAGTATTAAATAACATTATTTCAATAGTCACGATCAATGCTGAATCATTTACTTACTGATGTATGTGATGAGAGAGGGTTTTTTGTGATATCAGACTGCAGGACAAATGGAACTTGAAAAATGCGGTCCAGTGTCAGTTTATTGTGGACAGCCTTGTTGAGGGCTTCATGGGAGTATCATGCCATGTTACATTTTTTTTTAATCAAATAAATGCAGCTTTGGTGAGCATAGGAGACTTCTTAAAAAACATTACAAAATCTTACTGACCCCAAACTTTTGAATGGTAGTGTGTATTCATCACACTTGCTGCATAGTCAAGCTACAAACGTTCAAATGCAAAATGAACTAATTTTGTGCTAATTTGATTGATTTTGTTGTTGTTTTATTCTCTGGCCCCAGAACATACCACACTTTCTAAAAATAGCCACTGAGATACATAATTTGAGTGTCCCTGCCTTACAGCATATGTGCCGCTCACATGCAGTTAAATACATAAACCCATAATACATGTCTTTATCATTTGCTTGACTGTATAATTCAGTGAAATGACATCTTACAAACAGCAACAGAAAAGCATGGCAAATAGTTGTCTATTCATCTGTTACCAAAATACATTGTTTCATTCAGGTGCAAAGAACTGAAAGGGAATGACTGTGATTGAGTTCAGACACAATGAAGGATGAACAAAGCATGATGATGTCTATAATTTGACTGAAGTTACATAATATTTGCAAAATCGTGCAACACGTAAAATTGACAATTTTTAAAAAATCTACTATTTGTATTTCAGTAGTGTTTTTTTCTATTTGAAGATCTGGTTGTTACTAGTTGTTTTAGTAGTTTTGTCTTTTTTGCTTCTAGAACTCAGTATATTCCCAGTTCTCTTCTTATGCTAAAGTTCACGCCTCAGTGGGTCTTTTGTGTTCAACAGCTCTTTGCTTTATGCTCAAATATATTTATTCTGATGGGTTTTTGCTTACTCTTTGTGTGTCCCAGCACTTTGTCATAAATTCCTAAATGTATCTCATGCATTAGCTAAATGGATGTTGCGTGCATTGCCCTAGTTACTGCTTTAAATTTGATTGAAGAATTCTTAAACCCTTCAGATCCTGATCTGATCTAGAAAGAGTGTAGAACCATTTCTGTTCTGATGAATGGGTTTAAATTCAAACATGTGCAAAACACAACAACAGGCATTCAGTGGGTATAATGGAGGATTGAATGCTGACATTTGAGACATTGTGCCATTATTATCCTGCTCTCTTATAATACCAGCTGGATGCCTTTGATATGATATTGAGTATTGTTCTGATACTTATAAAAGAAGAATTAAGGCTACTGATGATCAAATGAAAGTTACATGCATAACATGTTGACTGGCTGCCTCTCTTTTAAGAAAACAATTTTTTTTAAAGGCATACTCCACCCAAAAATGAAAAGTCTCTACTCATTTACTCACCCTCATGCTCTCCAAGATGCATGAATTTCTTTCTTCAGATGAACACAAGTACACAATCCTCTTAACTGGTTTATTGTATCCATTTTATTATAATTGATTTATAACCCTACCGTTTACCTCCTCAGGTATGTTAACACCAGTGCAACGGAGTTTCTATGACCCCACCTCAGCACCAGGCCAAGGTTGGATATGGGAGTGGGAAAATGACGCAGGTTCCTGGACGACCTATGACATGGAGGTTATCGTTGCCTTGCAAGCGGCATGGGACCGACAGCAACCCTGGCTGGACCTGACATCGATTGGCTTTTGCTACTTTGTGAACTTCCAGACCATGACCCAGATTAACAGGCAAACACAGAGGCAGAGGCGCATGCAGAGACGCTCCGATAGGGTTTACCCACTGGTCTCTGGGCCACTGCCTAAAACCTCACAGGCTCGGGGTACAGGCTCAGGAACTGGAGGCATGACTAGAGGAGTTACATCACGTGGGGGCTCAACCGGGGCACTTCTTGGGGTTGGTATTTCTGGTTCTACTTTGAGTAGAAAAGGAAGTGCGGTTTACCCAAGCGGGACACTTTCGATATCATCTCTCACTCCTCCTGGACAGCCATGTTACTGTCAGCAGTGCATGCTGGTGTTGAGTGTAAAGTCAAATGGCACTTCATCACAGACACTGGGACGTGCAACAAAGCCAAACAGTCCTAAATTCAGCTTTGGGACACTTCCATCCTCCTCTGCATCCATGTCTGTTTTAAACTCGTATTCTCATACACTACCACAGGGCACATCTTTAAAATGCTCTCTCTCGGAAGAAGCCAAGAATTCTGCTTTTGATCAGTCATTGTCCCTTCTCACGTCGGATACTGCCAATCTCTCAATCTCCTCTAGCCGTTCATCACCTCTAACTCTGCCATCGCCGAATCAGCAGCCTTCATCCGCCCCAAGCTCTTCGTCTTCAGCAACATTTGTGGCTACTGCTATGCTTATTAACACATCAACCAGTCCCACATCATCCACAGATTTGACGTCATCTTCAACAACGTTGCCCTCTCAACGCTCCGCTGCCTGTGCTGCCCCTCTACCAACTCGTGCCAGTCTGACAGGGCTTAGTCGGCCTGCTTTGCACAGAATTGCCATGGCACAGTCACGGGCCCTTATTGCCTCTGGGTGAGAAAACAATCTTTTTCTTTCAATTTCCCCCAGTATACATTATAGTTCATGTCGTTATAATATACAATATCGTTCAAAAGTTTGGGGTCAAATTCCATTTTAAAATATATTTAAATACAATTTAATATACATTTTTCTAATAATATTTCACAATATTTTAGTTTTTACTGTATTCTGATCCCAAGCTTTTAAACTGTAGTGTATATTTATTACATTATAAGGTTATACAATATTAATATACCAATGTTATATTTGCATATAATATTATATATTATTTGGACACTTAATGTGGTGTATGAATGTCACTGCATTAGATAACAAAATATAAAATGTGGGTGGTATTTATTTTAAAGAAAGATACAAGCACAGTTTACAAGAAAAACATTGGGTTTAATAATAATAATTATTAATAAAATAATAAATAAACCGTTCATAATTAACAAATTGAGCACTTTTTGGATGCTATCGACATGTTCTACTGACAACCAGAGTCCAGACAATGACCAAAGAATATTAACCTGTGGTTACTCTGCTCAGAAACATTTGTGAACTTCGGGAAACAGACTTTGTCGACTAAAATCACCGGCATATATAGTATAGTGTTAATAGGTGTGAGTTCAACTCATGTATTAGTGTGTTCTTGTATTTTACCCTCCTCTGTGTGGGAGTGTGTTTCTCACACCGCTAAATCATCCATGTCTGCTCTGTTTGATGACCATCTGGGGACAGAATGGTCTTATTCATTCCCTCCCCACCCCCTTTATGTATATAGCTGTTTCTCTGGCTTTTCCCGTGGCTCTCAGTGGTGATTTCATGTTCACGCTGGGTTTCTGCAGCAACCTTTGTTGACATGACATGGGCTGGTCTGCATTAGCAACACAATGCTGTCTCACTGAAGCATTTGACATAGTAGAGTGTGTGTACATGTCTACGTTAAGAAGGATTTGGGGTAACGAGCAAAAGGTTTTGACATTGACTGTTGTAACAATTGTGTCCCAGTGTTTTCTTGAAGCATTAGACATGACATTTTCTTGATGGGGGTTTGGGATGAAGCTTGAGTGGATTGAAGCTAGAACTGAAGTATTTTTACTCTTTTGTGGCTAATTTTGATGTTACAGAGTATGTACTGCTAAAGACAGCGGATCGATATATTAATCAATAAAAATTTGACCTAGGCTAGATTATAAAACAAATAAAACTATCATCTAACACTGGTGTTACATACATGTGTGAGTGTGTGCTTTCAAATGCAGGAGAACACTGCGAGTCTGCTCTTTCTAAAGTACCTCCTGTTTTAGACATAAAGCCATCTGGAGGCATAGTGCAGCAGTTGTTGAGCATGTGTGTGAAAGAAAACAAAGAGACAAGTCTGTTGTAAAGCAAGATCAATGGTCAGTGAAGGTCAAAAGCTTCCCCATTGGCTTTTCCCAAACAGCCATCTACCCTCCAATGTCAGGCACTTCTGTTATTTCAATGGAAAACAAAACAGGCATATAAATAACAACTACTTCTGCAGTATTTATGATTGGCTAAAATGCATTTTAGCCAATCATAATCTGTTGATCTGTCATAATTTTAAGCAAACATGCAACATGTCCTTCTTTTACCACTTAACCACTTCAGCATATTTGCTTCAGTTTTCACTTTCGTGTGAATAACATCATGTTGCAAATAAAGTGTGCTGCCAACAGAACGTCTGTTCAAGAGAGAGAAAAACATGTGGCAGTAAACAAATTATTTATCAGTGTCAAAAACCGGTTTCTATTCTCATTTGTAGTGGCATTTTTCATTTATATCATTATGAAATTGTTGATTTCCGATTCACCTGTCCCTAAATGACACATCACAGCTCTTTTTTTTTTTTCTCTGTCAACCTTTGTTGGCATCAGCAAAGTATTGTTATTTGAGTTTCGGAAGGAAAAGAGCATGACAATGAAGAAATTTAACCATAAACGGAGGCATTGCTATTTAGGTCAGCTGCTATGTACCTGTTGACAATAAAATGTCTAAATAGACTGTTACACTTGAAATTTAGCATTTAAAATATAATTCCAAATAATGCATTTTACATTTCTATGCACAGGCAAATAAGAGTTTTGTTTAGAATATGCTTTTAGATAAACTCTTACCTGTAGATCTCTTGATTCTCCTTGATTTCTTTTAAATTGATGACTGTTCATTGTGAAGTGAAATCTGATTCGTTACCTGATAACTTAGTAGTGAACATTGACTGTTAATCTCAAAATATTCGACGTTTTCTGAGCGCAGACTTTTAAAGCCATGCATGTGTGCATTTTAAAGTATATATATATATATATATATATATATACAGTATATATATATATATATATATATATATATATATTATAATCGTAAGACCCATGAACATCATAATGTAATTGTCTGTGGCCTTTATTAAATGTATGTTCTGTAACTGTAAATGAATTGTTGAGGTTAGTCACCAACCATCTGGAAAATAAAGTATAATACTTAATATCCGACAGCAAGATCAGTATATGCATGACATGCAGACTCAGCAACAGCTGCTACATTCATACACATTTTTCTAAATGTATTTATGTATAGAAAATTTTTTAAGACTAGCAGCTAACAGACTGCAGTAAAACGAGATAAGAAAATAAGTGTGAGAAAACACAGCAGACAAGACCATTAAGGGTGTAAAGAGGGAAGTAAAAGAACTGTACATTAGAGTTGCTTTCTGTGGGTTTTTCTTTTTCTTTTTTTCGACAAGAAAACTTGCTGTGAGATGCGTTTGTCATTTTGTTCTTCAGTTTTCACACTGATTTGTCCAAAAATGTGCTTATATAATGGTAAATAGTCATTTGATACTTAGCCAAAAGTGTCAAAATGCACTTTCAGTTAAGTATCATATAACTGTCTGTTGATGTTGGAGGCAAAACAATGGTTTATGTGCACGTTAGTCGTTAAACAAGAACTACATGTTGAACTCTAAAAAAAATTCAATATAGGTTGCTGAGAAAATTCTTGGTAATGAAGAAATTGGTAGAATATCTGTGTCTTAGTTTTATGCAACATTTATTATGATATCTATAGAAATTTAGTCAAATTCATCTTTAACTTTATTTTGTGTTTTCTCTTATGGCCAATGAAATTCACTCAGAATACGAGTGTGGGGAATTTTTTTTTATTTTATTTTTTTATGTAGGGTGGCACCCAATAAGGCAATACTGCCCCCTTAAATATCACTTAAATATTTTTTTGGTGATGTAGGAGAACATTCAGCAAGACAGCAGCCAGTTTGTCCATTGACCTTATAGAGCTTTTTTTTCCCGCCTAGGGTACCAACAGTACCAGTGAAGAATCTCAATGACTCCAGCCCTGTCCATCCGGCTTTAGCTGGTAGGAAAATAAGACACATTCCTAATACATTTTCAGAAATGATAAGCTAACTGTACATTACATATTCTAGTTTATACATTGTAATTTGTTAATACATATGTATTATGATGCACTGCAGGTATTACAGGTATTCTGATGAGTGCAGCAGGACTACCTGTATGTTTGACTCGTCCACCAAAACTAGTTCTGCATCCCCCACCTGTCGGCAAGAGTGACATCAGACCAATTCCTGGCATTGGGCACTGTTGCCGCAAGACCACCAAGAAACAAGCACGCAAAGGTAAGAATTCATGGGTATTTGTACTTCTAGACAAATTCACAGATAAATACATTGTACTGCAGTGTTGCTGCATAATTTTGTTTCTGAAAGTTGCTACTGAGGAAGTGATGACTAAAGTCCTTAAGTAAGGTTGCACTTTATCAATTTATGGCAAAATATATTGTGGTGAGTCATAAATAAAGTCATAAAAACACAGAAACATAAATGCAGCAGCCACCAATCACTACCAGCTGTCGCCATCGATGGCCATTCAACGGGTTTATATACACACCAAATGAAATTTGAATGAAATTTGAAATATAACATAAGTGATTTATTTTCCAGGTAGAACACCTGAGGAAGTGGTAAAAAGGTACTTACAGAAGGTCAGGAATTCACCAGAAGAAGTAAGACATCATTGTTACTTTAAAATAAGTGTTAAGATAAGTGTTTTTTAAATTTTTATTAAAATAATTATAATTTTATTGTGCAAAATATTTCTACAGTATTTTTAATTCAAATTGATATAAAATTGAAGAACACTTTACAGGTTTCATAATTTTCAATATTACCAGATAACAAATTAATAACTCAAATTAATTAACAAATTATACAACTACTGTAAGTCGATCCAACCTTACCCAGATACATACAGTACACTCAAAACGGTATGTACTGTATTGCAAGCTTGACTGTTGTGTTGTTGAAAAATTTCGAAAATATTAGCGCTCAGTAATGTATAGTGCATCCTACTTTACCTGCATACATAGAGTATAAGCAATATGTACTATATAGAATCTCGGCTACGTGATTGTTTCTGTTGTCGCAAATTTGTAAACTGTGTTATCATGCATCTCTATATAAGTTGGATACAACTTTATCTGCGTACACTCACATTAAGCGAACTGTACTGTATAGCAAATCTAAACTGCCTGATTTTATTTCATCACAAAATGTAATTGTATATCATTCTGCTCTTTATATAAAATTGGATATAGAAATGTCTGCATACATAAAGTACACTTGCATAGGGTGATATATAGTATTTAGTAAATCTCAACTGCTTGATTGCTTGTGCTGTCGCAAAATGTAAGCTTTATTATCATCCAGCTCTAATTTGCTAAATGCATGAAGATATTAAAACTTTATAAACATTAACATCATGATTTTCTATGAAGCTTTGAAACAATGTGTATTATGAAAAGCGCTATACAAATAAAACAGACTTGACTTGATGAGAGCCAGCTAAAATAGGTTGCAGTATATGTCAACCTCAAAAACCTTTAACAAACTATCCAAGGTAAATAAAAAAAAAATTAGATATGGGTTTATATGTAACCAGTATTAAAAAATTTGCGCTGACTACAATGTCTTTTGTATGGTAATTTATTGGCTGCCAAAACCATTAAAATTCAAGAGACATTTAGAGACAAAACACTAAAATTAAAAAGACAAGACATTCTGGCCATAGTATCACTGGTTAGATCAGGTGTAAATGTTGCATCTTATTGACTATGATGTAAAAAAAAAAAAAAAAACATTTCTTAACACTTTATATCTACGTGATAGCTAGATTTTTTTTGTGTGGGTAGTTTGTGTTATATCAGTAGTTTCTGTATTTAATTTCAGGATTGTACTATCTGTATGGAGGCTCTGGGGGGACCCTCAGCGTATAAGGGTCCAGGTGTTGCAAGTGTTTCACGTGCAGCGTCCGTTGGACGACTGGCACAATGTGGGCATCTTTATCACCTGCAGTGCCTAGTGGCCATGTACAACAATGGCAACAAAGATGGCAGCCTGCAGTGTCCCACATGCAAGACAATATATGGAGTAAAGACAGGCAACCAGTCGCCTGGTAAAATGGAGTACCATGTCATCCCGCACTCACTTCCAGGACACCCAGACTGCAAAACCATTCGCATCATCTACAACATACCGCCTGGGATACAGGTATAACTATATCATATGGTATATAAAGCTATGTTCTATAAAAAACAGTCAGATTGTAGTCCATTTTCAGTGCATCTTGGTTGTGTTTACACTTGGACTCCACACAATCATTATTATATTTAATAGAAAATCTCCTCTCCTATCCTATCTCTCCCAAGGGTCCTGAGCATCCAAATCCGGGGACGCCTTTTACTGCAAGAGGATTTCCCCGTCACTGCTATCTCCCAGACAATGAAAAAGGACGCAAGGTAAGTCCTCTCATCATACAGTACGTGTTCAAAACTACTGTTCCCAATTTTGGGGTTGGTTTTTGTTTTTTAAATCTCTTATGCTCATCCAGGCTTTATTTATTTGATCAAAAATATAGTAAAATCTGTAATATTGTGAAATATTATTGGATTTTTTTTCTCTGTGCTGGCACAGCTGAATTTTCAGCAGCCATTATTCTAGTCTTTTAAATTATTCAAATATGTAACCCTGGTCCACAAAACCATACATCATCTGAAAGCTGAATAAATATGCTTTCCATTGATGTATGATAGGATAGGACAATATTTGGCCGAAATACAACTATTTGAAAATCTGGAGTCTGAGGGTGCAAAAAAATCAAAATAGAAAAAAAAAAAGGTTAAAAAGTTTTGATATATTTACGGTAGGAAATTTTTCAAAATATCTTCATGGACATTTACAGTAGCAAAATATCTTTATGGAACATGATCTTTACTTAATATCCTAATGATTTTTGGCATAAAAGAAAAATCAGTAATTTCGACCCATACCATGTATTTTTTTGCCTATTGCTAAAAATATACCCAAGCCACTTAAGACTGGTTTTGTGGTCCAGGGTCACATATGCCGTTTTGATGCTCAAAAAACTTGTCTTATTATTATCAATGTTGAAAACAGTTGTGCTGCTTAATAATTTTTTGGAAACCATGATATTTTTTTCTTTGATTTATAGAAAGTTCAAAGAACAGCATTTGTTTGAAATATAATTTTTTTGTGACAATGTAAGTGTTTGTCACTTTTGTTCAATTTAATGCATACTTGCTTAATAAAATAATAATAAGATTTTTTTTTTAAAAAAGTATTGACTCGACTTTTGAATAGTCATGCATTTTTCTGTTGTTTTACATCAGTGAATCATTTGGAAGGATTGTTTTGTTTCTTTGGCCACTATACACTTCTGTCTCTGAGGTTAAACTTCAGGTATATTTACATCAGAGTATTGCAAAGTTGTATTGCTGTTGAAACGTGTCAGCACATCTATTCAACAAATGTACCAAAGAGGGTATGAGAACACATTTAGATTGAATGTATTTGTAATTATTATTATTCTTTTAATGATATAATAATTGAAAATATTCTTTTCAATATATTGTCTGGTTTTTAGGTGTTAAGGATGTTATTGGTGGCATGGGATCGACGGCTGATCTTCTCAGTGGGCACCTCCAGCACCACAGGAGAATCAGACACTGTCATCTGGAATGAGATCCATCATAAGACAGAATTTGGCTCCAATCTTACTGCACATGGCTATCCAGATTATGGCTATATTGATAATGTACTGAAGGAGCTTAAAGCCCAGGGCATCACTGAAGACGAGGAACAGCAACTGTGAAGAGGACGGGATGTGCTCGATGGCAGTGAAAGAAAAATAACTGTACTAGATGTTCTAGGAGTGCATTTGAACTCATAAATGTATGAGGATTCATATGAAAATTATAACTCTGATGAAAACAATGTGACCAATTGGTACAAATAACTATGTAAATGAGGTACAAGTCAGCAAGTATCCTAATTTCGATACAAATTTGGGGATGAAGTAACAACTAACATGAGAATGATATTTGGTTAAAGGTGAAAGATAGGTTTGAAAGAAAAAGAAAAGAAAGAAACGTATGAAAAGCAAGAATGGGAGGTGGAGGGGACTCGAAAAATGAGGGAATAGAAAGACTAAGAAAATGCAGGTTATGGAAGCAGCTGACGTGTTTTATCTGCTTAAGCGATGTTGCGGTGTAAGTTGTGTAAAACAGTTGTAAGTGTGGTTGTATTTAGTCAACTCTGGTACCTCTAACTGGATTGCTTGCTCTCAATCTGTTTACTAGAACTGAAAAATATAGATTAGCGCATATGAATGCTTGTATTATAATTTGTATTATCATACACCCTCATTCCATGTATTGAGAACTTGTACTATTTTTGTACGGATGATAATGTGTACATACGATTCAGAGTTTTGATTAATCAAAAAATGTTAATATCAACTTGATTTTAAAATGAAAATCACTTTTATGGAGAAACTGAATTAATTTATGCTGGTTTATATGAAGCATACGAAAACCAACTAATTGTTCTTCCTCAGATGAGATGTCTCTAATGCGTCTAATAGTTACAGATTATAAAATATCACATTTTCACGGTACAGGAAACCAATTTTGTGGTTTAAGCTAAGAAGTGCTGCTTTACTCCACATTCAGCATTAAATATGTTCAGCTTTAATACAGAAGAAAGCTATGAGCAAATGTAGCTAGATAGATGGGTAGTTTAATGATCCCTAAGGGTCAGTTTAGTAATAGTTTGCCAAAATGAATTTTGCATACTCAAGGATTCATTTTGCATAAAATATGAAATAGCTCTTTTTAACTGTTCTTCACTGTCCTTATAACCTGTTTTAGGCCAGTCTGTATGTTAGGTCAATTATTGACCTGTTTTATAATGATCCACTTGTAAGAATGTGCCATTGTTTGGTATGTGTGCATGTGTGAGCCCATGCATCATGTCTATGTTTGCATTTGTGCTTAATTAAATGTAAGAGTGTATGCTATGCATCCACAACACAGAGGTACGGTGTTACTCATCTGCATAATTTTCTTCATGCATTTCTGATTGTATTTCTCTTTTATATTAATGTTTTCTTCTAAAAAACAGTTTTGAAGTCGACCAACTGCATTATGTTGAGTTTTGTAATGTAAATTTTGCATTTTTTTTTAGGGGAAAAAAACTGACAAATAGAGAATCAAGCATGATAATTCCTGCACATGAAAATGAAAAATGACAAAAAAAAAGAGAGAATCGAATGCTTTTGCCTTTATCGTATCTCCATTCATTTTTCATAAAATACTGTAGGCCATTTTGTTATGGTAATCTGTAGATTTTATGCATAATGAAAGATCAAGATAAAGTGCATACAGAAAATAATTGAATCCATTTTTCTTTTGTCTTTTAAATAAATTGAAGATGCTGCAGCTGTTGTTCCCTATCAATACTTCACTCGTACTGCGTCTGCTTAAGACGCTATGGGGAAAACTAGTTTTTCTCAGAATACTGAAGCCTTTCAATAACGCAGTGTAACTGCACGGCCATTGGTTCGTGCAGTCTATTAAAAACGAACCAATGGCTCGGCAGCGGAGCTGCACGAGCCTATGGCGACAAAGCTCGTTAGAATGGGCGGGGCATCTGGCTATATAAGCGGGCACTTTGCCATAGGATCCTCAGATTTCTTCTCCTTCAGCGACGAAGATGTTCTTCGCTGATCTACGAGACTCGAAAGCCTCTCGCCGTAGAATCGCCTTCGCAGCGGATCAAGCTGAACTAGCGACCCTCTGCTCGGCTGATTTGCCGCTTCTACGCTGCCTTCAGCGTCGCAGCAGCAGCGGTCCCATCTGATCCACTGCCACCATCCGGCGAGCCTAAAAGAGCTTATTTCTAAGAGGTAAGTTCTAAAAGAGCAAAATTTCTAGTGACATTGCAAATGTCGCGCTGTGAGTGTGGCTCGTTTAGGGAATCTTGCATGATGCAGAAGGGCAGTGAGTGTGTCGCCTGTCTGGGCAGCCCCTTTTCGTTTGCCTTCACTGTATGCTCTTGGCCCCCACTGGGTTTCGAGGCTGTACAATTGATCTTGGAACGATTACTCGGCGTCGGGCTGACCTCTGCGAGTTTGGCCCTATTGCCTCCTGCTGGGCTTCCCTGCAAAATACTTGGTCCCTCTGGGCCCCATTGGTGCTCAAGGCAAGTTCAAGTATTAGTTAATCTACGGCAGGATTGTACTGGTTCCCCATAGCGTCTTAAGCAGATGCAGTACGAGTTAAGTATCGATAGGGAACGTACTCGGTTACTAATGTAACCTCGGTTCCCTGAGATATGGGAACGAGTACTGCGTTGCTGGCCTTGCTATGTAGCTGCACGACCCAGTCGTCGCTTCAGTCGAAGTAACCTGAGGACCTTATGGCGAAGTGCCCGCTTATATTGCCAGATGCCCTGCCCATTCTGGCGGGCTTTGTCGCCATAGGCTCGTGCAGCTCTGCTGCTGAGCTATTGGTTAGTTTTTAATACACTGCACGAACCAATGGCCGTGCAGTTACACTGCGTTATTGAAAGGCTTCAGTATTCGGAGAAAAATGAGTTTTCCCCATAGCATCTTAAGTAGATGCAGTACTCGTTCTCGTATCTCAGGGAACCAAGGTTACGTTAGTAACTATGTTTATGTTGCAGCCTTTTGTTAAAATGCTTTAAATATTCTTTCACATCAATTTACACTTCATACCCCATAATGACCAGATCTGTGATGAGTTTGCATTTAAGAAAAATATGTATTTAAATTAAAAAGTAAATAAATAAAAAAATTAAATATACACTGAACAAAATTATAAACGCAACACTTTTGTTTTTGCCCCCATTTTTCATGAGCTGAACTCAAAGATCTAAGACTTTTTCTATGTACACAAAAGGCCTATTTCTCTCAAATATTGTTCACAAAT
>NW_015505518.1:24559-30395 GCF_001515645.1 Sinocyclocheilus grahami | reverse complement strand
AATTTAAGGAAGACACTCATGCCAGTAACCATGTATTGTCTTTTTTTTTTCAACCAGAAGGAGCTGTTCAGTCAGTTCTGAACTCGTGACAGATGTATGTTCAAACGTTATTTATTTTTACTATTGACATACTGTTTTTCTGTTATTTTCTTTTCTTTTTCTCTCTCTGTCATTAGTGATAGGCATTGTTTAAAAACATCTATCAAAAAATGTATGTAATAAATTTCCTATTCACAGTCATAAGCAGCATGGAAGTACTGGCATTTAATTTATTATGGCATATTATTATTGTATTAATTTCAGTGCAGTTGGGGCGAGGTGTATGAGTGGATCAGGAAGGACCAGAATTACTTCAATATAAACAAACAAACAAACAATTTGTCTCAGGTTCTTGCCACTAGAGGCTATGTGATGATGATTCAGATTTATGTCCCTGAGATAAGAACCCCAGAACCCCAAGCTCTATTTAAGAAGAAGAAACCCTAGGCTCTTACGTGTTCCTGCATGTCCCAGTTTCACTTCCTTTTAAGCCTAATTATCTATTGTGGCAATTCACAATATATCTCATCTTTAATGTACTGTGGCCATATACATAAAGTGTAACTATAAGGAAATGGGTTGTAAACCCTGTTTTTTAGTAATTTTCTTTTTGTTAGGTCAGTACTTAACCTGTTTTACAATAACTGATGTTTGGATGTGTACATGATGGTACTTGCTTTTCCAATATTTTGAATTGTTTTATTTTTATATTTTTGTTTTCATTTTAATTAAAGTTTTAGTAATTTTGTTTTGTCAATTTTTATTTTATTCTTTTTAAAGTATGTCTATATACAGTAGTTGTTATTAATTTCACTTTTAGTTTGAGTTATTTTAGTACATGCAAGTTAAACTAAATGAAAAAGAGAAATGTTGCCTTGCAAACTAGCTGGGAAAAAAATTAAATGTTTTTTTTTAATTGTATTTTAAGTTAATGTTAACAAAAATGTTTATAATTTTAGATTTGGTTAGCTAATAATGTTTGGATTATTGTTTGATTAAACTGATAACTATGAAAATATGGCAGTCATCAGTTCTATGCATGAGAAATGTAAGCATGTGTATGTTTGCAAGTGTATATGAATGGAAATATATTTGTATTTATAGTTATTTTGTAAATTGTGTTCACTGGTAAAATATCACTGGTAAAATATTCAAAAACTACATTAAAATACAGTGAAGATAACATGGTTCTTAACCTTTTTGCCCCCAAGGCGCCCTATAAGGAAATATTCCAAGGGCCTCCACACAAGACTTTTTGACCTCAGAAAAGCACAAAAGTGATTCAAAACTGCTTTTGCCATTGTAGTAAATTCCCATTCATAGCAAACATTTAAGAGTGGAGTAACATATCTAAAGTCTGAGGAGAATGGGGTTCCTCTTATGGTTCCACATAGCACCATTTCACAAAGGTGCTGTATAGCACCTTTAAGGATAGGTGCTATTTAGCACTTAAAGTGGTTCTCCTATGATTACGAGCCAATGAACCACTTTTAGTGCCATTTAGCAAATTTTTTTGAGTGTATTATCAAAGTTCACCTATTAAATTGACACGTTTTGTTATTGGAACACTAATGGGAATACCAATGTTTTGTGACAGGTCACCCACAATATCCTACAAATAACCTGTAATGTCATTTTATGTAAAAGGCAAAGTACAACATGAACAATAATTTAAGGAAGACACTCATGCCAGTAACCATGTATTGTCTTTTTTTTTTCAACCAGAAGGAGCTGTTCAGTCAGTTCTGAACTCGTGACAGATGTATGTTCAAACGTTATTTATTTTTACTATTGACATACTGTTTTTCTGTTATTTTCTTTTCTTTTTCTCTCTCTGTCATTAGTGATAGGCATTGTTTAAAAACATCTATCAAAAAATGTATGTAATAAATTTCCTATTCACAGTCATAAGCAGCATGGAAGTACTGGCATTTAATTTATTATGGCATATTATTATTGTATTAATTTCAGTGCAGTTGGGGCGAGGTGTATGAGTGGATCAGGAAGGACCAGAATTACTTCAATATATAGGTCGCAACAAACAATTTGTCTCAGGTTCTTGCCACTAGAGGCTATGTGATGATGATTCAGATTTATGTCCCTGAGAACTCGCCTTAAGAACCCCAAGCTCTATTTAAGAAGAAGAAACCCTAGGCTCTTACGTGTTCCTGCATGTCCCAGTTTCACTTCCTTTTAAGCCTAATTATCTATTGTGGCAATTCACAATATATCTCATCTTTAATGTACTGTGGCCATATACATAAAGTGTAACTATAAGGAAATGGGTTGTAAACCCTGTTTTTTAGTAATTTTCTTTTTGTTAGGTCAGTACTTAACCTGTTTTACAATAACTGATGTTTGGATGTGTACATGATGGTACTTGCTTTTCCAATATTTTGAATTGTTTTATTTTTATATTTTTGTTTTCATTTTAATTAAAGTTTTAGTAATTTTGTTTTGTCAATTTTTATTTTATTCTTTTTAAAGTATGTCTATATACAGTAGTTGTTATTAATTTCACTTTTAGTTTGAGTTATTTTAGTACATGCAAGTTAAACTAAATGAAAAAGAGAAATGTTGCCTTGCAAACTAGCTGGGAAAAAAATTAAATGTTTTTTTTTAATTGTATTTTAAGTTAATGTTAACAAATGTTTATAATTTTAGATTTGGTTAGCTAATAATGTTTGGATTATTGTTTGATTAAACTGATAACTATGAAAATATGGCAGTCATCAGTTCTATGCATGAGAAATGTAAGCATGTGTATGTTTGCAAGTGTATATGAATGGAAATATATTTGTATTTATAGTTATTATAAATTATATTAGTTGTAAATTGTGTTCACTGGTAAAATATTCAGCTTTTGCATTCACGGACATAGAAATTGAAATTCCCTTAAATGCCTCCTGAATCATGATTAGATTCAGTTTTGCAGGTTCCTTCACACCTTAGGGGATACATTTTAAGAATATATTACTTATGTCATTCCAAAATAGTCAATAGGAAAGATAAAAATGGAATTGACATATTCAAAGACACCTGCTATTGACAAAGTGAATAGGACTTCATCTTGTGCAGGACTGATTCAGATGAATCAGGTTCTGTCATTTTTGTTATAGTAAAACCAAGTTGACTAAATGTAGAGGAAACAAGCAATCATCGTAATGCTACTAAGACAGCTCTAACTCATATAGGTTCTGTTCATGGTCCAGACTGAAAAATTGTTTTCAGTTTTTCGTATGTTAAACTAAGCTTTTAACTTGTGAATTTGCACTAAACCAGCAATGTCCTTCTGTGCGTAAATAGCTCTCATGTTATAATAGTCTCTTGCTTTGTTTGTGTAACTTGCTGTTGGTGAGTTTGTCAAGTCTGATATAGTCAAGTATATCTAGTTCTAGTATTCATGTTCATGTTGCTCACAGTTTTTCCAATAAACCACACTTATACACATATACACTATATATATATATATATATGTGCAGCACCATTTTAGTCAATACCTTGAGCAAATTCCCTGCCTATACATGACAGCTCAGAGTCTTCTCCCATAATGCCTGATGAGGTTGGACAATACATGGCAAGGGATCTGAGACCATTCCTCCATACAGAAACACTCCAGATCCTTCAGATTTTGAGGTCCACACTGGTGGACTCCCCTCTTCAGTTCACCACACAGGTTTTCTATGCCATGCAAGTCGGGGGACTGGGATGGCCATGGCAAGACTTTTACAGTGGGGTAATTTTGGTGCAGTAGCACGAGATAGCTTGATTCAAACTTTTAATTGAATAAAAAATGACAAGTAAGCAGTCAGTAATAAAATAAGAACAAATAAAGAAATTAATAATGATAGCACAAATAAAAAATAACGACATGCATTTTTTTTCAAGTAGGTCTAACAGTATAGGGTTAAAATATTTAACTCTTTTTTTTTTTTTTTTTTTACCAATTATCCAAATAATGTTTACTCCTAGAAAGCTATTATTATCAGAACACGCGAGCATAACATGATCTGATTAGCAGATCAATGAATGAGAGGGCAGCGTTACCAGAGTTGCCCATATACCACACCATGTTACAACACAGTAGGGCTATTGCAGACAGAAACAATACTATACTACATCGATGTTTCCTGTCGGCTCAATTTTTGAGTGGACTTTGCTGTTCCGATTCGCATGAACGGTATACGAGTGGAGCGACTGAGCGGAGCGCACACGCATAGAGCGGGATAATACGCAGAGCGTCACACCACGTGAAAGTGAAACCTGAGCGGTGAACTAATTTTCGGCAGCCGAAATTTCGGTGCATCTCTAATTATTGGCGACATCAAAAATGGATATTATATAATAGATGCTTTTTTTTAACATTTTAGCATTTTTAAAAATATATAAAAAAAAAAAATTGTAAATTGATTTTTTAACGGCACCCCCTGCTCTCGACAGACGGCACCCCAGTTGGGAAACACTGGCCTAGAGTGAGCGGCGGCGGCCTACAGTGAGCAGAGGCCGGGGGCTAGAGTGAGGAACGGCCGAACGGCTAGAGGGAGCAGAGGCGGTGGGCTTGAGAACGGCGTGGCCGGCGGATTCGACGAAGGAGGCTTGCGGCAACCACATGTGACGACGCCGGGCTGGACTCCGCTTCGTCCATGGTGAAAGCTGATCCGGCGATCCACAGCGCAAAGTTGTTGTATTTCCTCAGCAACCAGCACGGATCAGCTCCAGGCATGACGAAGCAGATATCGTCCTCTTTTGGAAGGCCAAACAAAGTAGTTTCGCTTTCACAACGAAACACAGCGCCTTCATGACATGGCGGCGGCAACAACAAAACTACAGCGAGAATAAAAGTTACGCCTTCTTTCTTTGCGTGAACATTTGGCCGGCGTTATGCAAATCTTCCCAGATAGTGACGTAGGTACGTAGGTATACCTAGCTTAATTATTCTTTTCTTTGTTTTAATAATAAAAATGATTTTAACTAATTTAATAATTTTCTTGTTTATAATAATTTGGCTTGTTGTAAATAGAAACCTCTGACTCTCTCCAGAGCGCAAACACAAATACGCACTGGAGTGTTTGCTATATCTGTTTCGCCAATATCATATGGGGCCTTTTCATTTTCTGGGGCCCTAAGCAACCTCACTTATTGGTTAAGTCAGACCCTGGATATCAGTACAATTATTCAAGAATAGCCTATCAACCTTTAACTTTTAATATTTACAAAAATATGTACACTATGTAATTAATTGCCACTGAATGTACTCTACAATAATGGATGTGTCAAGCCAAGGGGTGGAGGAGTAACTTATGATTTATGCACTTATGCAATTATGTCTTGACTTGGAAGGAACAATATGAGTCATCTCAAAGCAATTATGCCAGAAGATACAGCTACTGTATAGTTTTGAAACCATTCTTACTATTGGAACAAGACAAAAGATTCTTTACAAAAAAAAAAAACGTTCCATGGCAACCACTGTTAGAGCCAAAATATTGTTTCTGTAGCTCCTGCAAACTGCAAGCAAAGCTTCCAGAATCAGTTATTTTGTGTCTCTATTTATTCATATTTTATGTATATAAAAAACATAAACAAACAGGGGCTGGACAAAATAATTTAAACACCCATTACTATAGGAGTTAAGATCATTTGTAAACTACAGTGAAAAAACAAACATTGTAATTATCTTTTATTTAGCTTTTTGTTATCTGTATTCTATAGTTTGTGTTCAGCAGTAATTTGTATAGTGCTCAGTGAAATATGAGACTTGTCTGACTTCCAAAAAGGGCAAGCTCATTTAGCAGGA
>NW_015505518.1:21266-21944 GCF_001515645.1 Sinocyclocheilus grahami | reverse complement strand
GAAAAATTGAAATCGCATCATATGACCCCTTTAACAGAGACACATTTAAGTGTTGCATAAATGAAGTGTGGTATTTAAATGAGAATAGTCATCATGTGAAAATGAGGTCAAGAATAATGTAGAACAATAAAGTGAGCATGACTCATGAAAGCGGTGATTATCTGAAAACAGGTTGAATAAAAGCCTTACCAAATAAAGATGTTTCTGAACAACAGGTGATATGTTCTAAACATTATGCTAGACATTGATATCACAAAATATGCATTACACATTTCTTGCTTGGCATGCTTTTGTACATCATGTAGCTACTCAGTAGGCTACTTTGTCACTAGGTCATTGCCCTTGTCTCTAAGATGCAGAAGTTATGCCCAAAGTGTTGTTGGTGGTGGTGTTTTGTTTTTTTATATTCGTCTATATTCTGTGTTTGCTGTGGAAATGACTCTATGTTGAGAATAATACTTATGTTGAGATTACACCTTAAAACTACAGTCCTGACAACTATTCTAATGTAGCTGTGTGTACTTATTTACAGAATGTTCATGATGGTGAATAAAACTAATTAGCTAATTTGAATTAATCATAAATTGACCAAACAAATTAGATTACTGGGATCAGAGGAACATGTCGAGCAGTTTATACAGTTTCATCAAGTGATCAGCATAATAAGTGAAGTTCATA
>NW_015505518.1:19185-19694 GCF_001515645.1 Sinocyclocheilus grahami | reverse complement strand
TGAGACTTGTCTGACTTCCAAAAAGGGCAAGCTCATTTAGCAGGAGCATCTTTAACCTCAACAGCTCAATTTTTTGGTGTTTTAAGAACAATAGTCTTTATGATTATGACCGTGTACAAACATCATGGAAAGACTTCAACAGCAAAGAAGAATAGTGGGCTAAAACCGAAAGTGAAGGAAAGGGGCTGTTAATCACTAATAGACAATTGATACCCCACTCCCCCCAAAAGCAATAATGGCAGCATAAGGCATTACTTATTTATTGTTAAACCAGTTCCTAAACCTTGAAATGTTGTATTATCCTGGTGTCTGTCATTATTCTGTCAGGTTATTTATATCAGCTGAGATTTGAATACATTCATACATATTTACATCAATAATTCGAAAAGAAAAACATCTGCTGTGTTCACATGACCCTGTACCTCTATAACCTAAAGGTTATAAAAAATAAAATTAAAATAAAACTACTGTCAGAAAAATAACTACTGTCCTTTAGTGGTTATAATTTC
>NW_015505518.1:6422-19175 GCF_001515645.1 Sinocyclocheilus grahami | reverse complement strand
CCCCCCCGATCATACAGTAGTCATGTGAATGAATAATAATGTATATAAGCTATACCTAGCTTAATTATTCTTTTCTTTGTTTTAATAATGAAAATGATTTTAACTAATTTAATAATTTTCTTATTTATAATAATTTGGCTTGTTGTAAATCAATAATTCGAAAAGAAAAACATCTGCTGTGTTCACATGACCCTGTACCTCTATAACCTAAAGGTTATAAAAAATAAAATAAAAATAAAACTACTGTCAGAAAAATAACTACTGTCCTTTAGTGGTTATAATTTCTAGCCAAAATCGTCTTTCTCATTTGACAAATTTCATAAACCAAACAGAATTTACTCTAGAATATAAACTGCTAAATATTATTATTTTTTGTTTCTAGAGCAGTAAAATTAAAGCAATATCACACTCTCACTCATGCTGTTCGATTGAATATCGGCACAGCTGCAAATTCCCTAGTTTTCCACCAAACACTAGTACTATTTAGTCGGCTGCAATTTGAAAGTTCATCCTGATAAAAATGGGGAGTACTGACATCAAGAACTGGATTCTTAACACTTGATAATTGTTTAATGAGAATCTTGCTTCGTCCTTTCATACCTTTCCACCCCCTTCTACAAAGTAGAATCACTATGAGTGAAATGACTGTCATTTTTTTGTAGCATAAGAGCATGTGCTTTGCAATAAAGTAAACTTCATACTGAATTACCTTCATTACTCATGACATTCTGCTGCTTTTTTCAGTAATTCATTCTCCACTCCCAACCTTATTTCCTCCTTTGTTATTTTAGACCCATAGTGTTCCAAGTAACATGAGAAACCTGCCACACAACTACACATTTAAGATCCAGAGCAATCAGTCACACCAATAGTGCTTTATATTGATCCACAATATTGATCCACATTCGACTGCTCCGGATATGTTGGCATGTCTACCATCTTGGAACAGTAAATGTGTAAACACCACAACACTGGTTGTAAAATCCAATTTAAATTCCGAAGAAATTTTATAATGTTTCACAGGTGAAAATTTGCTGGTTTGGGATTTTATGTGTACTAACTCAATATTTCAGGTATTTAAACTATGGCAACTTTGCAGATATAGATATTTATACATGCATAGAACAGATTGCTCTTGTCAGGGTTCTGTCACTTCGGTGTAGTGATATTCATGGTTTTGTGACAGAGCCCTGACACTCCCGTCATGTCTTGTTTTCATGTGAGCGTGCGGCTTCGAGAGTGCTCGAGCCGTGCGCTCTCGTCTGCGTGTCCTGTTTCCTCGTTTCATGTAGGAGCGTGGTGTTCGGATCCCGGCACTCATGTCTTGTTGAGTTTCGGTTTCATGTCGGGGTCCGGACACTCGCGCTCCATGTTCTGTCTTGTTGTGGGAGCGTGCGATCTCGAGTTCGCTCGGCCATGCGCTCTTCTGTCCACGTGTGTTGTGTTTTGTGTAGCATGCGGTTTGTGTTCGGCCGCGTGCTTTTCTTGTTGTCTTGTGTTGTTGTTGTACGCAGCTCGTGTTATCGGCTGCATGCTTTCATATCCTGTTTTGTCTTGTGCTGTGTAGCACGCAGCTTGGTTTTCGGTATTCTCATTAGCTGTGCGTTCGTGTCTTGTTTTGTTCACTTCTCTCCTGTATCAGTGAGTCCTCGCCTCATCCCTTCTCCCGCACCCTTGACAGTATGAACTGCCCACAAGAGGACTCAGCGGAGAATGGGCATCTTCCTTTTTCCCATCTCCCACCACTGGATGGTCCACCCGCCAGCTATTGGTCCATTGGCTGATGTTAGAGACTTTGCCTGCGACTTCCTTAAAGAGGTGGACCATCTGGACTTCAATGAGGCTGATATTAAGGAGGTTTTTAACGTATGCCTTGATCAGCCTCTCAGCCTGTGGGAGATGGAGAAGCTGGGGAATCTTGGCTTCTGGGACTTCATTTATCATGTCTACCATCGTGGGGAGCCTGAACCCCCTCCCCAAGCGAAGTCCCACTCCACTGACTGTCCCCCCTTTCCACCTGCAGTCAGTGGAAGCCCCAGCCCTCCGATGACCCGTAAACGGAGAAGGAGGAGGAAGATAGAACAGATTGCTCTTGTCAGGGTTCTGTCACTTCGGTGTAGTGATATTCATGGTTTTGTGACAGAGCCCTGACACTCCCGTCATGTCTTGTTTTCATGTGAGCGTGCGGCTTCGAGAGTGCTCGAGCCGTGCGCTCTCGTCTGCGTGTCCTGTTTCCTCGTTTCATGTAGGAGCGTGGTGTTCGGATCCCGGCACTCATGTCTTGTTGAGTTTCGGTTTCATGTCGGGGTCCGGACACTCGCGCTCCATGTTCTGTCTTGTTGTGGGAGCGTGCGATCTCGAGTTCGCTCGGCCATGCGCTCTTCTGTCCACGTGTGTTGTGTTTTGTGTAGCATGCGGTTTGTGTTCGGCCGCGTGCTTTTCTTGTTGTCTTGTGTTGTTGTTGTACGCAGCTCGTGTTATCGGCTGCATGCTTTCATATCCTGTTTTGTCTTGTGCTGTGTAGCACGCAGCTTGGTTTTCGGTATTCTCATTAGCTGTGCGTTCGTGTCTTGTTTTGTTCACTTCTCTCCTGTATCAGTGAGTCCTCGCCTCATCCCTTCTCCCGCACCCTTGACAGTATGAACTGCCCACAAGAGGACTCAGCGGAGAATGGGCATCTTCCTTTTTCCCATCTCCCACCACTGGATGGTCCACCCGCCAGCTATTGGTCCATTGGCTGATGTTAGAGACTTTGCCTGCGACTTCCTTAAAGAGGTGGACCATCTGGACTTCAATGAGGCTGATATTAAGGAGGTTTTTAACGTATGCCTTGATCAGCCTCTCAGCCTGTGGGAGATGGAGAAGCTGGGGAATCTTGGCTTCTGGGACTTCATTTATCATGTCTACCATCGTGGGGAGCCTGAACCCCCTCCCCAAGCGAAGTCCCACTCCACTGACTGTCCCCCCTTTCCACCTGCAGTCAGTGGAAGCCCCAGCCCTCCGATGACCCGTAAACGGAGAAGGAGGAGGAAGAATGGGCCTGCTGCAGCGCCCCCAGAGGCGGCCGAAGAAGCTGCAGCGCCCCAGAGGCTGTAATGCCACCGCCTCGCTCTCGTCGTCGGAGGAGGAAGAGGAAGGCTTCCTCCATCCTTCAAGGCCTGGAGGCCTGGAGGCCATGCCAGAGCTGTCCTTGCTTCTTAGTGTTCTAATAATTTTGGCCACCACTGTATATTTTAGAATTTAGTCCTGTCAGAATGGTTTTCGCATGAAATTTTGTACATACATCATTCGCCTGTGCGTGTCTTGTCATATCCATAAACAGAGAGAAGTAGCTCTGTCTACTCTAGTGCATGTATGGTGTGGAAGTAGCAAAAGGCTGATGTCAAAACGAGCAAGAAATATAAATCACTGACCATGCAAAATGGCAAATCATTAGTTTTAAAAACAAAGAATCTCTGAACAGAGCACAATAAAACCCAAATAATCATTGGCTTGGCTTTTTAGAAGTGATGAGATTTCAAAGAATTTAAAACCCAGAGCTGCTTCTTTTTTAGTACTTGTTTTTTTAACAGTTAAGAGAGGTTTTTTTTTAAATATATTTTTGTTTATTTATTAAATCCACTAAATAGCCATGCAGAGCTAACAGTAGTGTGAGCTCAATATATAACGTTAACTACTGGTCATTTCATTATGGATTGTTGTAATGCTATGTTGGATTTTATTTTCAAGGATGGCCCATGCAAGTTATAAACCTAATGCTCGTATATATAGAGTGTATATATGCAATTTTTTGTAACGTCATTCCTTTAAAAACATCTGTGTTTCCAATTACTTAAAATAACAGACCTACTCTGACGTCTTTTTTAGATTTACATGTGTACATCGGTGCTGCAAAACAAATTAATTCACAGCAAAACCAATGTTCTTCCGCAACATCAATGCAGTTTAATTTATGAACTGCTAGAGGGCCAAACGCTACATAGTGTTGGCCTACCTTTAACTTTGGTTGGACATAATGATAAAAATGCAGATTCATGTCAGCAGGCAGCATTAATCGCAAACAATGAAAAAAATTCATGACAACATAAAAAATCAGCAAGTCATGGGCCAGTCCACCGAATGGGTGCCATTTGCTTGTTGTAACTCTTCAAAAAAAAAAAAAACTTAAATTTTTATCTGTTCTACACTATCTATGAATCTAGTAATACACATATTTAACTATTCAAAATCTGTACTGGTCAAGTAGCTTTATTTAATTTTTTTTTACATTTAATTGGGAGATAGATACATTTTTCTCAGTCTTGTTACCAAAACTATTATGTTAAAAAATATCTCAACTATTTACTTTGTTTCCCCCTCAAGCAGGTGTTTATTTTAAATAAATTGTTGGTTTCATGGTAAAAAAAAATCTATTTAGTAATAGGAATGAAATGTCTCTGGGTTACGTATGTAACCATGGTTCCCCGAGGGAACGAGACGCTGCGTCGAGATCGCTTTGGGAATGCCCCTGCGTGACCGCATTCTGAAGCACGTGTAAAATCAGTCCAATGGAGCAGCGAGACGTCACGAGCGGGGTGACGTGAGCACCAGGAAGTATAAAAGCGCATCCGGCAGAGCGCAAGTTAGCTTCGATGAAGTAGCGCCTGGAGGGATGCAGGGAGTATGGCAAAGAGCTCTGTGTCCGTAAGCGTCCAGTGCTCTAACTGGACAGAGCAGATTAAGCCTTTCTTGGCCTACTTCCTGGAACGGAGGAGGACAGAATGCCAATGCAGTACTATGGGCCCTGGCGAAGAAGCGGGCACCTTGGGGACAAACCTGACCCTCGGGTAAAGCCTGCAGATCCCCGATCCTTTTAAGTGAGGAAATAGCGAGGAGAAAGATAGTCTTGAGCGTGAGCAATTTGACTGAAACTTCCTCTATGGGTTCAAAGGGGGCATTGCATAAGCCCTCCAGAACCACAGCCAGGTTTCATGGGGGCACCTTAGTGCGCTGTACCGGCCTCAGCCTCAGGGTGCCATGGAGGAAACCAGTGATAAGTGGGTGTCTTCCCAATGATTGACCACCCAGAAGGGCGTGGTAAGCAGTGAAGGCTGCCACGTATACCTTCAGAGTGGAGGGAGATAACCCTGCGGAGAATCGCTCTTGCAGAAACTCCAGAACTGTACCAATTGGGCAGTTGACTGGGTCTTGCAGTCGCTGTCCGCACCATGAAGTGAAAAGCTTTCACTTTAAGGTGTACTGTTTCCTAGTGGCGGGAGCAGAGCGATCGGGGGGAAAGCGTACAGACGAAGACTCTGCCACGTCTGTACCATGGCATCCAGCCCCAGTGGAGCTGGATGCGAGGGAGAACCAGAGCGGGCAGTGTGTCGTTTCCTGCGACGCAAATAGATCCACTTCTGCCTGGCCAAATTCCCTTCCCCCTGATTGAGATATCCAGGGATGTAAACTGCTCTTAGCGAGAAGAGCTTCCATTGAGCCCACAGAAGGATCTGGCACACCAGCTTGTACAAGCAGCCCCACCCCTGAGCAGGTCAGCCTGGTTAAATGGCAGCTTAAATGACCTGCCGCCGTTTAAGCTTTCCCAACCAGACTCGATGTACTTTAGCCTAACGGGCCTGGTGGGAAGCTTCGGGGCCTTCAGGGACGATGCTGAGGATGGGGAGAGATAGCTCGCAAGCGTCTGCTCCTCCACTGGCATCGCCCCATATCCCTTATCATTCAGCCCCACGATGTTCTTGAATAATTCGAGACTGTGGGGCTGTAAATACGGGATGAGTTTGGTTTCTCCCACAATCTTGACACCTCAGCATGGAGATCGGGGAAAACTGAAGGCCCCCATCGTGAAGGCTGTCAAGTCAAGTCAAGTCAAGTTTATTTGTACAGCGCTTTTCACTATACAAGTCATTGCAAAGCAACTTTACAGCAAATTAAGTTTCTACAATATTTAGTGGTAGCTTATCAGTGGTGACTGTCAGTTTATGTACATATGGCAGAAATGTACGGAAAAATCAATTTAAGACGTAATAAAACAGACGATGAACACTATTAACAGCAATTATTATATGATGCAATCAAACTTATAGCAAAATGTGGTAGTTCTGTATGTTGTTTCAGGGTTGGCATCATCTGAGGTCCTCTGAGGGGTTGGCATCATCTCTTCTCAGGTGTTCTGGATCCAGACTGAAGCTTGTGTAAATCCTAGTTACAGAGAAAACAGAGAAACAAATAGAGACGTAATTAGCGTAGCTGCTGTTTGGGAGCCAAATGCAAAAAAGCTCTACTTCCTTTAGTGGACTTTGCTATCCTAGGTACTACCAAAAGTCCAGAGTTTTGCGACCTTAGGGAGCGTGATGGATTGTAGCGTGGTAGAAGACTAGTTAGGTACGAAGGAGCTAACCCATTAAGGGCCTTATAGGCAAGTAATAATATTTTGTAACTGATACGGAACTTAATAGGTAGCCAGTGCAGAGACTGTAAAATTTGGGTAATATGATCATATTATCTTGACCTGGTAAGGACTCTAGCCGCTGCATTTTGGACCACCTGTAGCTTGTTTATTGAAGATGCAGGACAACCACCTAGCAGTGCATTACAATAGCCCAGTCTAGAGGTCATGAATGCATGAACTAGCTCATGCATGCTGTGATCTGGATTCAGAAAACGCTCGTCTAATTACTTTTAGGACGAGCGTCCTGTTTCTCTGCTGGCCAAACGATATTTTATTTTGGCGACTGCACGAATCACACCCCATAATTACTTTTAGGACGAGCGTCCTGTTTCTCTGCTGGCCAAACGATATTTTATTTTGGCGACTGCACGAATCACACCCCATAATTACTTTTAGGACGAGCGTCCTGTTTCTCGGCTGGCCAAATTATATTTTATTTTGGCTACTGCACGATTCACACCTCATACGCGAGGGACTGTGGTGGCGAGTCCATGGGTGGGGGGGGGGGGGGGGGAGGAAGAGACCGCAGCGCAGGCTTCTGAACACTGAGAGAGAGCCGCGGATCTAGAGGGTGAGGACCTAGAAAAGGACGAGCCCGTCTCGGATCCATCGGATCCGTTTCTGAAGAGCAGAAGCTAACTTGTGCTCTGCCGGATGCGCTTCTATACTTCCTGGCGCTCACGTCACCCCGCTCGTGATGTCTCGCTGCTCCATTGGACTGATTTTACACGTGCTTCAGAACGTGGTCAATCAGGGGCGTTCCCAAAGCGATCTCGATGCAGCTTGAGTTCCTGCGCATTGAAAACCTATACACATAGGGGATGCGTGTCCATATATGTGTATAGGTTTTACTACAGTTGTGAGGGGTTAATGTCCTCACTGATATACTGAACATCAACTAGTGAGCTGGACCTCACTGGTAAAAAAGGCCAAATCATATTTCTATTTAAATCTAGGGATTTGCAGATTTTTTTTGTTAGGGTTATGTTAAGGGGTAGAGGATGGGTTATGAGATAATATTTAAATAAAAAAAATAATAGTAATGAGAAAATATCATTAACCTGATTAAAAAAACAAATAGAAGTCTAAGAGATGTTCTCACTAATATAGTGAAATACATGTGTGCCTGTGAATTTTATGTGTTTTGCTCAGGTCACACTCAAACACCATTATGGTCTAATAAATAATTGAATCAATTGCAAGTACATTTTCTGTCATATTTGGCAGGAATGTATTAAAACAACAATGCTGGAATAAATACATGTATTCTGCAGAAAAGAAAATGAGACCACATGCTTTAGGCAATTTCATTGCCTTCAGAAGATCCAGATGTTGCAATATCCGGTTGAAAATGTGTCTTGTGGAATTTTTCCAGTTTTTCAGAGCGGGGAATGTGTTAGGGCAGTGATCCTCAAATCTGGATCGCGAGATCTGTAGTGATATCTGATTAGTGAGATCGCTATTGAGGAGCCACGCCCCTAAGCAGGGGGTTTTGGTACTGTGCGAGTGTTCAGTAAAGTTCAGTTACGTACCTGCTAAGCTGTGTGATCAGTACACTGCCTCGGCTCATCCACGAACACAACATGGTGTCAGAAGCAGCTAGAACAGTCTCCAACGAATGATAAACTGTTGAAAAAGTCAATAAACACCGCGGGAGAAGAAACGCTAAAGTAAGAGCGTAGTTTATGCTGTTTCCAACAAGTAAAGGGAACAATCAGCAGCACGCGCCTACCCACCGCATCGTAAGTTAAGAGTGGGGGAGGGGTGTGGTCGCAAGGCAACCGGGGTGCAGACATAGAGGCCCACGGAAGCGTATTGTGATTTATAAAAGTTGAATAAAGCGCTAAAGTTGTAAAAGGCTGCAAAAAGAAACACAAATAAAACAAACAATAATTATCTATAAAGCAATTGGAGGAATCACCAGCACCCACATCTTCATATCAAATACGACCTCCTGATCCATTCGATTTTACAAGGCCAAATGACTTTGAAAGATGGCTCAGAAGATTTGAACGATTCAGAGTTGCAAGTAACCTTGCACAAGCATCAGATTTGCAACAAGTTAACACACTGATTTATTGTATGGGAGACAAAGCTGATGACATTTTGTGTGGATTGGCCATGACTACAGAAGAGCGTGGAAATTATGAAACTGTGCAAAATAAATTCAAAGAATATTTCACTGGCAAAATAAATGTGATTTTTGAAGGAGCAAAGTTTAACTCCAGGAAACAAGAGCCAGATGAACCAGTTAATGATTTTATCACTGCACTGTATTCATTGTCAGAACGCTGTGCTTTTGGAACTCTGAGAGATGAACTTATTAGAGATCGAATTGTCGTCGGATTGAAAGACGTCAAACTGTCAGAGCGCCTTCAATTAAATGCCATCCTAACTTTGGAGAAGGCTATAAATATGGCCAGGCAGAGTGAAACAGTGAGAAAACAGAAGCAGAATAATCCTCTCACTGTGCCAGGAGTGCTCAGGTAGTCCACCCTGACCTCCTTAGAAAGAAAGAAAAAAAAGGAGAAGATTAATATTAATATTAATGTGAAAAAAACTGTGTGAAATGTATGATAATGTGAAAGACAAATTGTTGTGATAAAGGATGTTATTCAAGCAATAATTTTCCTGTACATTAGAGAAGCATAGCATGTATATGCTTATAATTAGTTAAAAATTGTTACAGTATGTTTATTATGCCACAATAGTAACATTCTTGGGTTCACAAAGTTCATTGTTTGGGGAAGGGGAGATGTAGTGATATCTGATTAGTGAGATTACTATTGAGGAGCCACGCCCCTAAGCAGGGGGTTTTGGTACTGTGCGAGTGTTCAGTAAAGTTCAGTTACGTACCTGCTAAGCTGTGTGATCAGTACGCTGCCTCGGCTCATCCACGAACACAACAAGATCCACTTTCAAGCAGAGTTTAGCTCCAACCCTATAATCAAACAAACCTACCTGTGATTCCCCTTCGGGAACTCGAGCTGCGTCGGAAACACTAGGGGAACGCCTTCATCGATACCAAGCTCTGAATCATATGTGTAATCAGTCGAATCGATGGGCGAGACATCAGAGGCGGGTGACGTCATGACCAGGAAGCTTTAAAAGCACGTGAGGTGCAGCCGGCACTAGCTTTCTGTCATTCTGCAAAGCTCTTTGTGCGTGTCGGTCACGATCCATGTTCTGTGAGTCTTATTTATTGTTGTCTGTCCAAAGTTGCACAAGCATTCAAGATATAAGCTCCAGCAAAAGATGTCTAAACTAAAGGCAAAAAAGGGCGAAAGCAGATCACGTTACAGACTGTATGTTCCTCCCTGCCCACACTACATCACGAGCGGGGATACACACAGTTTGTGCGTGGTCTGCTTGGGAGCGGAGCACGTGGCTTTGGCTCTCGAGAGGGTAGCAAAAGACAAAAAAGGGCGAAAGTAGATCGCAATAAAGACTGTATGTTCCTCCCTGCCCACGCTACATCACGAGCGGGGATACACACAGTTTGTGCGTGGTCTGCTTGGGAGCGGAGCACGTGGCTTTGGCTCTCGAGAGGGTTGACTGTCCGCATTGTGAGCAGTTGCCACTGCTCTTGCTTCGCTCCCGGAAGGCTCTCTTTGAGGAGGGAGCCTTCACCAGCATTCCTCATGGTGCTGGCCTCGCTTCCGCCGAGGCAGAGCGGCAGCTGCACTCGTGGGGTTCGCAGCTGGATCTGGTTGAGGGTATGGAGACGGGCGCGTCCCTATCTTCTTCCTCACCTGCCAGATCCACTGCCCGCTTGCTGGGATTGGAAGCCCGTTCTGCGGCTACTTCCCCCCGGAGAGCGGGCTCGGCGTTTCTCCTATCTTCCTCCGAGGAGGTTGATGTGGAGAGCGTTGAGGATTCGCCCCCTCAATCCCTACAATATGAGGAGCTATTGGAGGTAGTTACTCGTGCGGTTGCCAAGCTGAACATTGAGTGGCCCGCAGAGAAACAGGCTGAACCGCAGAAAAGCAAACTCGATGAACGCTTTCTGCGGGCTAAGTTGCTACCTCCACGCCGGAGCCTGCCGTTTTTTCCCGATCTCCACACCGAGGTGTCGAGATCGTGGAAGAAACCATTCTCGGCCCACTTATTTGTCCCCGCCTCTGATTACTGATTACTATGGAAATGTGGCGGGGTTGAGTGAATGTGGTTACAGAGCGATGCCCCAGGTAGAGCAGACGCTTGCGAGCTATCTGTCACCCGGCGCGGCATCGTCTCTGAAGACTCCGGTCTCTCCCTCCAAGCCGCTGCGAACCACTTCAGCGCTGGTGGGCAAGGGGTACTCGGCAGTGGGTCAGGCTGATGCATGTCTGCACACTATGTCAGTGTTACAGGCGTACCAAGCCGACCTGCTAAAAGAGCTACTGGTTCCCTTAGTAGATTATTTAACAGCGTGGAAAGTACTGCCAAATGTATCTCGTTGGGTCCTGCAAACTGTAGAAAGAGGCTATCGCATTCAGTTCGGCGCTCCGCCGCCGCCTTTCAAAGGGATTTTTCTCACATTAGTGAGAGCAGGCTCTAGTATTAGAACAAGAAGTCAATACTCTCTTGAGGAAGGGGGCCATCGAGGTGGTCCCTCCTCTCGACAGGGAATCCGGGTTCTACAGCCGGTACTTCATCGTTCCAAAGAAGGATGGAGGGTTGCGTCCAATTTTAGATCTGCGGCTATTGAACCGCTCAGTCATGCGTCTGAAGTTCAAAATGCTCACTGTCAAACAGGTCGTGTCTCAGATCAGGTCTGAGAACTGGTTTGTCACGTTAGATCTAAAAGATGCTTATTTCCATGTCTCTATCCTTCCCAGTCACAGGAAGTTCCTGAGGTTTGCTTTTTTCGGTCGCAAAGCTTACCAATATCGGGTCCTTCCCTTCGGCCTAGCACTCTCACCCTGTACTTTCACGAAGTGTGTGGATGCTGCTCTGGCTCCTCTGCGGCTCCAGGGCGTCCGCATACTCAATTACATCGACGATTGGTTGATTTTGGCTCAATCAGAGCAGATGGCGTTTTGGCATCGAGATGTCGTTCTCGCTCATATGGGAAAGTTGGGGTTAAGACTAAACGCCAAGAAAAGTGTGCTTTCTCCATTACAGAGGACCACTTATCTGGGTGTGGTGTGGGATTCGACCACGATGCAGGCACGTTTGTCTCCTGCTCGGATCGAGTCAATCCTCACTGCAGTCGTGGGAGTCAGAGAAGGCCGGTCACTCACTGTCACGCAGTTTCAAAAGCTGCTGGGTCTGATGGCAGCGGCGTCCAACGTGATACCTCTTGGCCTGCTGTACATGAGACCCCTACAGTGGTGGCTCAAGACCAAGGGGTTCTCCCCGAGGGGAAACCCGCTTTGCATGATCAAGGTCACGCGGCAATGCCTACGTGCCTTAGACATGTGGAGGAAACGGTTCTTGGTTTTTTGAATGGTTCTTGTCTCAGGGCCCGGTGTTGGGAGCTCCTTGTCGCAGCATAACACTAGCAACAAACGCATCCCTCACCGGTTGGGGAGCAGTCATGAGTGGCCACCCTGCCCGCGGTCTGTGGAGTGGTCGCCATCTCACGTGGCACATCAATGGCCTGGAGATGCTGGCCGTGTTTCGAGCCCTCAAACACTTTCTTCCAGACCTAAGAGATCGCCATGTGTTGGTGCGCACCGACAACACAGCGGTGGTCTTTTATATCAACCACCAGGGAGGGTCATATTCCTGGGCATCTCAATATGGGAGCAGACATCCTGTGGGTGTGGCCCCTGAGGGGGCACAACTCATAGCCTCTGGTCTCTCAACCGAGGTTGTTGAGACCATCCTCCAATCTAGAGCTCTAGAGGAAACTGTACGCCCTGAAGTGGAGACTCTTCACTTCATGGTGCGGAGACCGCCTGCTTGACCCAGTTAACTGCCCGATTGGTACAGTGCTGGAGTTCTTGCAGGCTCGTTTCTCCGCGGGGGTTAACCCACTCCACACTGAAGGTCTACGTGGCGGCTATAGCGGCCTACCATGCCCCTCTTGATGCTCACTCAGTGGGCAAGGACCCCCTGGTTACACGTTTCCTCCGCGGTGTGATGAGGCTGAGGCCTCAGGTACGATCTCGTGTCCCTCCTTGGGATCTCGCTGTGGTGTTAGAAGCTCTCTGTAGGCCTCCTTTTGAGCCTATCGAGGAGATATCAGATCGTCTTCTCACGTTAAAGACTGTGTTTCTCTTGGCTATATCTTCTCTAAAGAGAGTTGGTGATCTGCAGGCCCTTTCTGTGGCTCCTTCCTATCTCGACTTTGCCCCCGGTCTGGCCAAAGCTTTTTT
>NW_015505518.1:4223-6280 GCF_001515645.1 Sinocyclocheilus grahami | reverse complement strand
TACTCCAGGCTTTTTATCCTCCTCCCTTTAGGGAGCCCGACCAGCAGAGGCTTAATTGTATGTGTCCAGTGTGAGCACTGGATGCATACGTCCACAGAGCTGCCCTGTGGAGAAAGGCGGACCAACTGCTTGTGTGCTATGGTCCTCCTAAGAGAGGTCATCCTGCTTCCAAGCTGACCCTCAGCCGGTGGATCGTGAATGCCATTACTGTTGCCTATGAGTCCTCTGATCTCCCCTCACCATTGGGGGTCAAGGCTCACTCGACAAGAAGTGTGGCGGCCTCCAAGGCCTTTCTGGCAGGAGTTCCTATGCAGGACATCTGCAACGCTGCAGGATGGTCTACGCCCCTCACGTTCGTCAGGTTCTATGACCTAGATTTGCGAGCCACTCTGGGCCCCTCTGTTCTCTTGCCATAGCTGTGTCACTGAAGGCGTTCCCCTAGCGTTTCCGACGCAGCATCTCGTTCCCTCTGGGAACCATGGTTACATACATAACCTGGGATGTTTTCTAATGATCCTGAAGACATTGATTAGCAAACTCACATGTGTTTGATTAGGTATAGAGCTAAACTCTGCAGGAAAGTGGATCTCGCGAGCCAGATTTGAGGATCACTGTGTTAGGGTAACAGGACTGAGTGACCACCTGGGGACCTATGACAACCTATTTTGTCTAAAATATTATGGATTTATTTAGAAATAAATGTATTTACAGCACAGATGGGATATGGAGGTACACAAAAATGCAAAAATAAAAATGATCTCTGAAGGATTTTAAACATATTTCATGTTAAAATGTAGTGTTAGAGACTGAGGAAATGTAACAAACACTAAGTTTTCAGTGTTTCAGATAGTTTTTATTACTTTTTAAAAATTATATATTAAACTTGCAGTTAGATTAATGTGTAGGACACTTTGCTTAATAATAAAGTGTTTTTATAGATAATTTTCATGCATATTTGTACATATAATGTCCTGGGGACAGAAATGGCATTTGGTGGAATGGTCCTCATAGCACTAATTTAGCACATATTTAGTCAGTATCGATATATTAAAAATTGAATGTAGTCCCTTACAAAGTTGTCTTGAATTTCTTAAAGTTGATTAATACTTATTTGACATTGTCTAATAGCTGGATTTGGAAGCAATCTTACCTGACTAATAACCCCTCTGTTCCCTTTGTTTCTACAGAACAGGAAGAATTTTCATCTTTGTCCAGCTAATGCCTACCTAAAGCCCATCCCAGGTGAAATCTTTGTGCTTAGTGCAGATAATACCCTCTTGGTCCTTAGCTTACCTTAGCTGGAGGGCCACCTTCCTACAGAGTTTAGTCCTGACACTTGCCTTGATGCTTCTAATCCTAAAGACTTTGATTAATTGGCTCATTTGTGTTTATAGGTTTGGAGATAAACTCAGCAAAAAGGTGGAGGAGCAGGATTTGGAAACTCCTAATTACGAGGATCAGCCATAAAATCATAAACAAATAAATAAAATAAATACAATCTGTAGATTCTCCAGTAAGTTTTGAATCATATAAAAAATTGAACAGAAAATATATAGGAATTTGTGAAAAGTGCCACAAATAGAAAAGTAACACAAATAGAACAACAGATAAAATGAAAGTTTAATAAATAAATAAATAAAGAGAAAAGTCATTGTTGCAGGTGTACAGAAAGGGGAAAAAAGCGGGATTAAAGAAACATGAGTAATGACAGTAATTACATGACTAATAGCCTGAGATGACAACAGATTTTATAACCCTGTCAACATTTTTCCATTTTGAATTATAACTGTTATGATGTTAAACAATAATAATGTTTATTAGACCAGCTTTCTTCAAATGTCGGCATGTGTTTGTATAAGTCCTTTGAATTGTTATACACACCCAAGGCCTATAGCCTGTGTAAAAAAATATGACAGCAGAAAACAAGGAATTGCGTGTGGCAACAATCTCTGTTTATGCATGCACATCGATGCATATTAAGCAGTTATTGTAATGTTGTGTTCACACCCATACAACAATTTATTAAGGAAAGAACATTACTTTGTTTAAAAAAAAAA
>NW_015505518.1:1990-2927 GCF_001515645.1 Sinocyclocheilus grahami | reverse complement strand
AGAGTAATAACATGAGATGACATAACAGGTTTGATAGCTCCGTCTCTAGTTCATAGTTTTAGCTTTATAATTCAAACTCAGGGACAGCACTTTATATAAACCTTATATAAGCCTTTTGAATCTGTCTCTTCGTCGCTGGATTTAAAACAATTCTGCAACATGGCAGTCAGGGCTTATAAAGGCGTTTTATGAAGCTCTGATTTATTAAATTAATCTTGCGCACAAAATCAGATTTATTCCAGATTTAAAGCCCATGCAACTAAATGTTGTAACGGAATATCTCTCACTTATCTTGACATTCACATTAGTATTCGGCATTGTGCTACACTCCTTGACGGTGAATATAGTGTCAGGGAACACCATGCTCTGTTTCGTTATACACGCCTCAGTGATCAGTCACAAATCACCACACCTTACAAACATCTAACACAATCAAATACATGTTTCTGGCCAGTCTGTGAATTTTAGGATCGAAGGACAAATCTCAGAGATCTCTGCAAGAAGAATTAGCTACACCGTTCGATGCGCATGGTTATGAATTTGAACAACGAGAAAGGGTAGGTTACTAAAAAAGTAAATTACATCCTATTATGAAATCTAGCCAGTTATCTGGAACGAGATTTAATTTATTTATTTTTATTGCAGAAATGTTTGTTGCATTTTTCAATGTCCCTGCCTTTGCATTTAAGACTTGTATTTGAGTAAAACGATCATTTATTTTATATTCTGCTCTCTAATCCGGCGACTTGCTTTATCAATTTAATTTATATATGTATTGTATCATTTGAATGGGTGATTTCCATTACATCAAAATATAACTACCGCATTATTTGCATGCCAGGCATGTATTAACATCAAACACACAAATCAAATGACAGTGGTGTAATGTAACGAAGTAATAATAGCCTACTTCGTTACAATAGCCTACTTAAGTATT
>NW_015505518.1:0-460 GCF_001515645.1 Sinocyclocheilus grahami | reverse complement strand
AAAAAAAGTTTGTTATTTATTTAATGAAGTATGAGGGACCCCTGCTGGTGTTATGTTTGCGTCTTCGTTTTGAGACCACTTCCTTCCCCCGTAAAATAAGCTCTTCTCATGCGGGAGAAATGTTGTTGTGTGTGCTTTTGTGTGTGGAAGCGCAAAGTTTCCGAGGGAGGTGCAGAAGGCAAAGTTTAATGTTTCAGGTACGGTACTATATGTTCATCGAGTTACACTGTTTAATGATGCTTCTTATAGGCTAACTCGCTATGCTATGAACTGTTTTTTTTATTTTTATTTTTTAAATATAGTAAGTATGCTGAGAAATAAGCAGATGTATCATTTATTGTTTTAAAAAAATTCAATAAATAACAGCGCATGAGAACATTTCCAGTATCTCTTTTGATTTGAGCTCAATGAGATGAGGCATGTTACAGGACGCTTCAAGTACTACTGTCACAGACTGCGG
>NW_015505517.1:1469190-1470564 GCF_001515645.1 Sinocyclocheilus grahami | reverse complement strand
GTTATACAGTACAGTTAAAAATCAAAACAGTTAAAATTGCACTTGGATTTACTTCTGGTTCATTCATGCCCATGCAAGCGGAAGGTCCGGTTGAGTGCATTGCTTTGTTAGATACAGTATCCCACGCAGTGAGCTCTGCTCTATCCTGCACATTGTCAAATGCAGTAGTTCATCCGATATTACATTCATGCATGAGCTCTAGTATACAGAACACTGTATACAGTACATTCTACATAATGCTAAATGGTATGAGTACTGAGAGTACATACTGCATGCATGTATTCGACCAGCCATATAACAGTCTAGAGGAAAAAGAAAAATTTATAATTAATATAACACAATTCTAACTTGAAGCTATCGAACAAAAATAACTGCTGTCAGCCACTCATGTGCTGATTACATCCTGTGTGGTGTTTATTATGTCTGCATGTTTTTATTTTAGGTATTGCAAGTGATTCACTCTATTATGGTGTTCATTTTGTTCTGTTCTCTCTTGCCCTTTTGTGTTTACTGGCCTATGATGCTCAGTTCTGGTCTGCGTGACACTGTGCCATTGTGACAAGCAAATTTCCCCTCAGGGATCAATACATTTTTATCTTATCTGATCTTACTCAGCTCACATGAATTCATATCAAGTGACAAGTGGATGGGTCGACTGCGCAACATTCCACCGCTGCATCGTTTCAAGAAATGATGGAAGGAATACTTTAGTCCAAACTTTTTGATCAGTCTTCCTAAACTGCTGATCTAGATTTCAGACATCAAAGCACGCCTCTGAGTTTTAAAGAAGTCTGGAACTTACACCTCATTTCTCTCTCCCATTTCTGGGAATAATGTTCTGTTGTGAATGTTTGATGTATTCAGTTCACTTGAAGAACGATCTTTTATTCATATGTTTAATTCATACTTTGTGAACGCAGTTTGACTGCTGTTTCTAAGCGGTCCGGCCCACCTCTCCTCGTTTCGGTCTTTCATTCGCTTATGGATTGATGTATAGCAAATAAGCAGTATACATTGCTGTTGGCTTTTTTTGAATACATACTGTTTGTAGTCGAAAATGCATGTAAGGTTACCCTTCTAATATGGTCTGTTGATCTTGCATATGTATTGCTGGAGACTTTTCAATGCTAAGTTTGCTTAATGTGGTGTAGTACTGGTCTGCACTGCAGACAGGTTAAATTAGGTCAAAGGCTTGCGGTGGTGACATTGTTTACCCGGTAAGTCTGTTGCGAGTGTTTGTGTGTCTATGTATGTCTGCATATATTGTCAGATGCTTCTGCTGTGATTGGCTTTTACCCAAGTCTGCTGTGTGTGAGTCATTTCTGTTCACACAAAGCCAAAGGTCAACAAGCGTGAGACGCTGCATTACACAGC
>NW_015505517.1:1462685-1462937 GCF_001515645.1 Sinocyclocheilus grahami | reverse complement strand
CGGGTGAGGGGGAATGGCGCAGCAAGCGTGACACCGGCCGGCTCTCACTTACCTGTTACCCAACACACGGGAAGAAACCAGCTCAATGTGGAGACTAAAATCTTGCGAAGGTGTTCGGTGTCGCCCAGCCCACAACTCTAAAGATGTCTGGTAGGCCAAGACAAGGCATCCACTATCCAGTGGGCCAACCTCTGCTTGGAGACAGCTTTCCCTTTCTGCTGACCTCTGTAGCAGACAAAGAGCTGCTCAGAG
>NW_015505517.1:1460279-1461787 GCF_001515645.1 Sinocyclocheilus grahami | reverse complement strand
GTTAGATCATCACAGTCATGCTCAGACACAGCACAGACACTGGAGTGCTGCACTAGATGTTCCTTTACATTTCTTTAACATGCGCCTTGAGAAATATTAGCTGTCTTTGCCATTTGGTAGCATGTAGCCATTTAAGATTGTGTCTTCTGCCACACTTTATAAAGTGACATTTAAATCCTTTTTAACATCATGTTTGTACTGTCCAGCATAAATATAATGTGAGTGTTTTTGGATTCAGTTTTTTTACTCTCTCTTTGTTGCCTGTGGTTCATTTGATTTAATGCTCTAAAGGGACAAACCCCTGTAGATCTCAATAGGTGGCATTTAAATGTGTCTGGAGAAGAAACCGGTTACATGAGCTGGGAAGGAGTTTGGCTTTAAACACAATTGCCCACAATACTGCTTGATAATAGCATGCCATTTATTTGTTATACGGGTGTTATTTTAGTATTGTTGAAATAGGAATGCAGTTGTTATTAATATCTTGAATTAGTTTTTATTTTTATATTTTGTTTTCATTTTAATTGTAGTTATTTTTGAAAGTGTGTGTGTTTTTTACATGCCTATATAGTTTTTTCATATTTTATTTCAGTTTATTTTATTTCAAGTAAAGATTGGTTTTAGTTTCAGTTTTAGTTAACTATAGTTAGCTGTAATAGCACTTTACTTTTTCAAAATACTTTTGTGTTAAAATAGTCAATTGTTACTGCATTCTCCTGTATTTACTGCCAACGCTGAAATCATCATATCATACAGAACACATTAAACCTGATGAGAAGTCTCTATAAATGCAAACAGCTGTCCAATGCACCTAAAGCGATTATCGAGCCATGATTAAAATAATTAGTACCTCATAACATCACGCAACTTGTACTAATATCAGAATATTAAAGTCGTTGCAGGAGCCTCCAAGAACAATCGAATCAGCTCATGTCCTTATGTTTAGGATTCATCAGCAATACTGGTTCAGCGGCGGGCTGTCAGTCATGTTGAATTTCCTTCTTGTGGTCCCAATCGGGCATTAATTTGTCAATCTGTATGCAGAGCGACTCTCATAACTTCCCCAGTGTTGTAATTAGTGCTACCTGAAGTTGTAGGGCTTTGATTGCCTTCAGGGAGGTGTCCTGCAAGGCTGTTTCAAATTAGCATGAGGGCAGTCGCCCTGATTGCTCGCATCTGGTCATTAACGGAGAGGGGATTTTTCTCCCCTCCTTGCCCTGAACCCAACATGGGCTGAAATCAAAAGCTGGTGCTCGAATAAGCAAGTCTCAAGTTTTTCAAGTGCCTGAAAGAGCTGATTGGACAGCGAGGAAATCTATGACTTTAGCATATGGATGCCAATTTCATGTATTTTTCTGTAAAGATGGTGATGTTTTTTTGCAGAACAACTGTTAGATCATGTCAGGATATAGGCGAAGCCACAGTTGAAAGCTTTGTGGGGAAGATTGCTGAAACATTCAGCAGCTTTTACTGTTGCATTAGGTTCGTGAAATGGATTGTTTTTCAGC
>NW_015505517.1:1450965-1452212 GCF_001515645.1 Sinocyclocheilus grahami | reverse complement strand
TAAAATGATCTAATCGCAAGCAGAGTAGCAAAATTGGGTTAAAGGATTAGAAAAGAAATTGTGCTTCTGTAATTTTGCGTTCTTCTTAATTGCGTTAAATTATTTTAACGTGTTAAGCATTGTAAAATTAATCGCATGCGTTAACACGTTAACGATGACAGCCCTAATATATATATATATATATATATATACACACACACACATTTTATTTTTATTTTATTTTTTTTTTTTAATTCATAAATTTTTTTATATATATATATATTAATTGCATGTTACCATATTTTTAGGGATGCACCAAATTTTCGGCAGCCGAAAATTATCGTCTGAAAATGGCATTTTCGGTTTTCGGCCGAAAGAGAAAAATGGCCGAAAATACGAGCTGAAAATATAGGCTACATATAATAATATATATGGCGCGCCCCGCCCGGAAGTGATCAGCGCCCAGGTTTCACTCTCCTTGTCACTGCGCAGTTTGAAGCTCCGCTCAGTATTCCGCTCTATGAATGTGCTTGTGTACCGCTCATCCTCACCGGAAAAGCAAAGTCCGGTCAAATAACGTGCTGACAGGAAATTTCTATGCAGTATACTTGTTCCTGTTTGCAGTAGTGCTACTGTGCTGTAACATGGTGTAGGCTAGTTCAGCTGTACTGGGCAACACTGGTAAAATGATGCTACCTTCAGTGATGCTATGCTCAGAGGCGGACAGTAACTAAGTACATTTACTTGAGTATTGTACTTAAGTACACTTTATGAGTATCTGTACTTTACTTGAGTATTATTTTTTCTGGGAACTTATGACTTATGAACTTCACTACATTTGAAAGACAAATATTGTACTTTTCACTCCACTACATTTCTATCAGGGTCAAAAACTGTATTTTTTCAGACAGTTTATCATTAATCACTCTTGGGACTACATGAAGTGATTTCCCAGCATTTTTTGAGCACTGACCAGTTCCAAATGTGATATTTATTTACAACAATTCAATAATAAGAAGTTAATATTGTGGTATATATTAGACACAATATTGTCTGATTTTGCTCAATTGTGTAAGTGAAAATATTACCTATAAAGCCACAGAAGAACTGTTGTGCATCTCCTAATAAAACACAAAAGGTGTTTGACTGAATCAGGCACTGCACAGAACACGAGAGCGAATAGACAGCATTTTTAAAATTTTTGTAAGCAAATAAGTCTATCGGATGTGCACACACTGTCAGAGCTGTGTGAGATCACTACCATCCTG
>NW_015505517.1:1433420-1443726 GCF_001515645.1 Sinocyclocheilus grahami | reverse complement strand
TTAATTATTCATATTTCCCCATGAGCTGATTCGCTACACAAAGGTACTACAAGCTAGTCAGTGTATTTGGTAGGTGTAATGTATTCTAAGTTGCTTCAGAAGTATTGCAAGTATTACGTACAACCATAAAAAATATGTGCATTGACTTAAAAAAGGAAATGTACTTTTGGTACTTAAGTACTTTTAAAAGCAAGTACTTCTGTACTTTTACTTAAGTAAAAATCTGTCTTTACAACTTTTACTTGTAATGGAGTAATATTTGACCAGCAGTATCTGTACTTTCACTCAAGTAATGGAGTTGAGTACTTTGTCCGCCTCTGGCTGTGCTCTGCTCATATGCTCTGATAATAATAGCTTTGTAGGAATATATATTATTTGGATAATTAGTCCAAAAAAAACAACAACTTATATCTGATTCTGTTACATAGAAGTGAATAAAAATAATATATTGATACTTAATATTAAGGTAACACTTTACAATAAGGTTCCATTAATTAATGTTAGTTAATGTATTAACTAACATGAACGAACAATGAACAATATATTTATTACAGTGTTTATTCATCTTTCTTAATGTTAGTTAATGAGAATACAGTTGTTCACTATTAGCGCATGTTAATTCAGACTGCATAAACTGTTAACAAGCACAACTTGTTGATTTTAATAATGCATTAGTAAATGTTGAAATCAACATTAACTAACATGAAATTAACATTAACTAACTACTATTTATAAATGCTGAAGAACCTTTTTTCATTCTTCGTTCATGTTAACTAAATTAGTTAACTAATGTTAACTAATGAACCTTTATTGTAAAGTGTTACCAATATTAATATAAATTCTGTCCAATTTTATTGCATTACTTTCAGTAAAAGTGTGGTTATTTTATTGGCTTGTGTTTTTTAAATTCAGTATCATTAAAATTGTGTTAAATTTAAAAAGTCTTACAAAATTACTTTATATTATTTAATAAAATAATAAATAATCATTACAAAGCAGTTTCGGTTTTCGGCCAAGTGCATCCAGAAGTTTCGGTTTTGACCCAAAATTTTCATTTTGTTGCATCCCTACATATTTTTTTATGTTTTGGCAAAATTATGAACTAATGTTCTTCCAGTAACTTTAAAAAGTTAAAAGTTGTATGGTCTTTAATAATCAAAAAGTTAGGGCAAAAACATTACTTATACATCTTTCTTGGGATGTTTTTTTTTTCTGAAACATTTTAGTTGGCCGTTCATCTAACATTTTGTAAATGTTACTAGTACTTGTTTCAGAATTTTCAGAGAACACTGAAAATTAATGTTCCTATAATGTTTAAATGATAGAATGGAATGTTCATGTTCTTTTACATTATCATAACCAAGAAGAAAAAAAGCATTTTTTTTTAAAGCATTTAAAAAACTGGACATTTTAAACATTCAGGGAACATTCAGAAATAATGTCTATATTTGAAATAATGTCAGAAATAATCTTTATACTTTATAGGAATGTTAGAAAAACATTCTTAGAACATATTTTTGTTAGCTAGGTATTTAGCAGTGTCATAGTATAATATTGGTACTAAAAATTATTGTGATACAAAAATGTATTGTGGTGCAATACAATCATTCAGCCAGTTTCAGTTCCTGACCAGAAAGGCTGTCTGCTGCTCTTCAGCACAGTTCTGCTGTTCAAGATTTGTGATGTGAAGCGTAAAAACATGACAAAAGGTTAATTTGTCAATACAAGACCACCAGAGTTTTTTTAGTTTCATCTAATGAGATATTTATTACAAATCCATGTAAATGTCAGTCTTGAAAATGCCTTTTGCTCAGCTGATCACGTGCTCGACTACAGCTGTGGACCAGTTTTCCTGAAGGACTACAAACAACTGGCGCTGAACTTAAACCTAAATACTTCCAAACACAGAGATAAGGTGCCATTTACCTTTGTTGTGTACAAAGCTGATGGTCTAAATTCTAAGATCTTGCTTTTGGTTTATAATTTGAAATGTAATATGCACCTGACACCTGCTTTTTCCCCTGTAATAATTACTCCAATTTTCCAAACTTTTGTTATTTGACAAATCTGACCAATCATCAGTTGAACTGAATTGAATTGATTTGTTGTTTATTTGATAAATATGACCAATAATCGATGTACACAATGATAAAATTATAATTGTGTAACTGGATGGTAATAATAATAATGGAATTTGTCTTCATTATACTGTATAAGCAGAACATAATATTGCAAAACCAAATCCATGGACAACTTGCTTGGGAATAACAAGTAGCCCATTAATACTGTGCGATCTTGCTTTTGGTTTATAATTTGAAATGTAATATGCACCTGACACCTGCTTTTTCCCCTGTAATAATTACTCCAATTTTCCAAACTTTTGTTATTTGACAAATCTGACCAATCATCAGTTGAACTGAATTGAATTGATTTGTTGTTTATTTGATAAATATGACCAATAATCGATGTACACAATGATAAAATTATAATTGTGTAACTGGATGGTAATAATAATAATGGAATTTGTATGGAATAATGGAAAACCTATTAATACTGTGTGATCTTGCTTTTGCTTCATAATTTGATATGTACAGTGGGGATAGAATTATTTAATATAGTTTTGAATGTTTTATTATTGTTGTGTTTTTTTTATCATCTAGGTATTCCATTTTAAACATAAAGTCTTATACATGGTGGCATCCGTATTTCTGGTTCTAACCCCATCTCTGAGAAGTCCGTTTCGCCCAAGCGCTCTGTGAAAATTGATTTTTTTTTTTTAAATATCTCAAGAACCAACCTGGTGCATTACCCCCTTCACTGACCTTTATGAGATGAGCCATTGAGAAGTCCAGTCTCGACATTTGGTTAGTGTTTGAATGGTCTTTTTCTGTGGTGATGACCGTCCTTTCTTTTATCTTCTCCCCCACAGAGCTGTTTCCTGTAAACAAATCGCCAGAGCATTCTCTTTGATCAAATGGGATTCTTTTGATACACTGGCTAGATATCTTGTATGTAATCGTTCATTTTTAGTCTGAAAGGCAGCGGCTATTATTTTCTTTTGTGACGTCATGTGCAGAGTACTTAGCCTTTGCATCAAGAATGAAATAACAGACCATATTTACTTTAAAAGCGTAAAACTAGCTGCACTCATGTGAAGCAGATAATAGCCCTGGAAGATGTCCTAATGGTAATCCCAGTTAGCCGAGAAGAGCGGATGGAGCTCGTTGCCACAAACAATGGGCCTTTTCTCCAAGCTAGCAGCTGACATTAGCAAGCTAGTTTTTCTCAACAGATGGTTCTCAAACATATTCCCTCTTTCCTTGCCTTTTGCTTCTGCTTAGAGTCATTTCTCTCTCTATTTTCATCTCCCAAAATGATATTTTACCTCAGGTCTCCTCATCCATTTTCCCTCCTTGGTACTTTTAAAAGTTTCCAAAAGTGCATATATGGCTGTGGATTTGGACGTGATGTGAGCATTCAAAGTACTTGGCTTCCTGTTTTAAGTTCCTTTACTAGTGTTGGGTTCTGACAGTGATTCATGGCTTTAACAGTTGTAATCCTTTGACTTTGAGACTGATTCTACCCACCTCCACCGGGTAACGGCTAGAGCATGCGGAGGGCAGGAGCGAACAGCTGTACATCAACCGTTCATTTCATTCCCGTAAAGCGTCATCATTCACCTCGCTGTCGAGCTGAGCACTAAACTCTTTTACTGAGTGTGTCACGCCCGCCCAAGTGTATAATCGAGTGCTTGGCCCACTAAACAGGCAATCCAGCACGTTTGGAGGACCAGCTTCTCCATTTTGGGTCTCCGGTGAGCTGTGGCCTCATGTCACATTTACAGCTGAGATCTTTGAATTTTAAATGCTGCCTTTGGTCAGTATTGTTAACACATCTGGGTTTACATTGCTTTATTAATCCTATCAGATGATGGTATTAAACAGAATGAAGATTTATCTATTTTATTGATACCTGTAAGATATTTTATGATGTTTACAGTCAGTGCGGTAGCTATAGAAAAGCAAGTCAGAAGTCAGAGACTGTTTTTGTCTGCTTATCTTATTCTCTTGATGCACCCTTATTTAAACAGACATGGAGAACGCTTTCCTTGTTAAATTATTCATGCACGTTTGCTTCCAGAAGCTGACTTTTGCAGCCGAAATGGTCAGTGGTGATGGCAGCTCATTATATCTGCTGGGAGAGGTATACGTCAGGAAGGCATTTGACTCAATTTAGTGGAGACGTCTGTCACCAGGTTTTCAGAACATCACATAGATTACAAAGAAAAGTTATTGAGTTTTTTTATTCCCAAGTCTCTTGCTTTGTAGCAGTGACCTTTGATTCACCTTCATTCTGCCCAAACACAGACAAATGCTTTTGGTTTCAGTCTCTTGACTGTCTTACATAATACCCCACAGTCATCAAGTTCATTTAAATCAGAATCTTTATATAATTGAATGCAGGATGACCTCTGTGAACCGTATTAGCAACAGTATGTTTCCAAGAGCTCGACCAAGAATGAAACCAGTGTCAAATGTTTGTCCATTGACCTCATAATGTTGCAATGCAGTGAGTGGTGTCTAATTAACATCTAATTATATTTTTAATCCAATTTTGTGGAGGAAAAAAAATGATAACATTTGCAAATCTAATGAGTCGAGAAAGAGATGCTCATTTTGGCAAATTGAGTATACCATACCTTTTTTTTTTTTAAAGAAAATTAATCCATTTTGAGCATAGACAAAATGATTAAAAGTGACAGTAAAATATTTTATAATAGATGGTACTAAAGATTTATGTTTCAAATAAATGTTGTTCTTTTTGCACTTTCTATTCATTCAAGAAACTTGAAAAATATATATCAGTTTCCACAAAAAAAATATTAAACCACTATTTTTGTCATTTGATATTAATGTTTCTTCAGCTCCAGATCAGCATATTAGAATGATTTCTGAAGGATCATGTGACTCTGAAGACTGAAGTAATGGCTGCTGAAAATTCAGCTATGCATAACAGGAATGAATTGCATTTATACATATATTACAATAGAAAGCAGCTATATTAATATTCACAATATTGCTGTTTGTACTGTACATCTGATCAAATAAATGCAGACTTGGTGAGCATAAGAGACTTCTTTCAAAAAGACAAAAATATCTTACCAAACCGTGTGTGTGTGTGTGTGTGTGTGTGTTTTGTGACACACGAGGACACAAATTTGTATAATGACATGGGTATGACATAGGTATTACAAGGAGAAGGTGACTTATGAGGACATTACACCATGTCCCCATTTTTCAAAAGGCTTATAAATCATACAAAGTGAGGTTTTTTTTTTTGAATAAGTAAAAATGCACAAAGTTTCCTGTAAAGGGTAGGGTTGGTGTAGGGCAATAGCACATACAGTTTGTACAGTATAAAAACCATTACGCCTATGGAATGTCCCCACAATTCACAAAAACAAACCTGTGCGTGTGTGTGTGTACAAGTAATATATTTGTACATTCTTCCAGAAGAGAAAGGCTGTTAATTAAAAAGTGAATTGTGTGGAAGTTCACAGAGATCTTTAAATATATAAACGTATATATCTGCTGAAGTTTTATTTATTTATTATGTATAGATGGCTTCAGAGTCAATGGGCTAAAAGCGACCAAACTCCAACTTTGATTTCGAGTCTATTTCCTTCTTTCTTTTTAAAATAAAAGGGTCATGATCAAAATACAGAATATGTCACTGCAATGTCAAGGCTCTCTTTGAAGAGTGGTAAACACATCTCCTGTGATCATACACAGTTGGCTGCGTACGGAGCTCGCCATATGCACCAGACACCTGAATGTTCCCGGCGTCAGTCTGAGCTCGCATGGCTGGTGAAGGGCAATCAGTCACAGAAACAGATGTGTTTGCATGTTCTACATAATGCGGGGCAATAATCTCGCAGTCTGCTGTGGCATTACCCCCTGCTGTCCAGAAAGGCAGTGACAAACCATCCGCTGTCTTTCACTGGGTACGGTGCAAAGAGTGCTTGTGCACAAACGAGGTCACTTGATTAGTGTCTTACAGATTTTTGTTTGCATAAGTGCAATTATTTTTGTAACATTTGTATGTGTTTCAGTGATTTTATTTGAAAATGTGAGCAGATTCAAATTCTCCTTGCATAGATAGTCCTCATTCAAATCTTTTCATGGCCAGGTTTTAGGAATATTCTGTATTGCTGTGTGTGTGTGTATGTATCAGTCACTTGCACTGGTTCGAAATCCCAGTGACAGAATGTAAATATTTCATTTCAGCTGTGCTACAGCTCAAAACACATTATTAATTTATAGATTTGAAACTCCTCCAATGCCTTCCTGTATCTGATATTATACCTTTGAAAACCGTCTTCCGGCAGCTTATGAAGTTCTTGTCTGAATATTGCTTATCATGCTGGCCCACCCTCTACCTCTCGCTTGGGGATAAAGCCTGGAATTATAAAAGTTCCGTTTGCGGAATTGCACCTCAGCAGTCAGCCGTTAGCTCGAGCATTTCTAATCATTCGCTTACAGTGAGGCTAGATCAACATCAGCAGAATGTGAGTCTACATTTGCAGATGGCCTTCAGGCCCAGTTATATTCTTATTTAAATGAACCTGGGATTTTTAAAGGTGCACTCAGTATGTTTTTGTTTATCTATGCTGAGTCTTCTTCGTCCCAGTGGTCTTGGATATATTTTCGCTTTTTTCATTTTAGTCTTTTTCCCTGCCTCATATTATAACTTTCCTAAAATGGACATTCCACCAAACATAATGTTGTGTATGCATAATGTATATACTGTACAGAGGTATTTTGTCTAGATGTTTATCCTGGGTAAATCGCCTGGAGCACTGTCTGAAAGCACTGTATGAAGTTGTTGTTTTTAGTAACAGCATGACATGACTGGTCATGTGACCTCAAAACATGGGCAATCCAATCCATGTTAAAAATAAAAGACCACAAACCTGCTAAATATTTTCATGTACACCTCTATTCAAATGTGTTTGGGTCAGTGAGATTTTAAAAAATTAAGTTTTTTTTATTCTTACTAAACCTGCACTTATTTGATCAAAATAATAGTAATATTGTGAAATACAATTACAGTTTAAAATAACTGTAGCATATTTTAAAATGAAATTTATTCCTGTGATGGTAAAGCTGAATTTTCAGCATCATTACTCCAGTCTTCATGATCCTTCAGAAATCATTGTAATATACTGATTTAGTGTGCAAGAAAAATTTCTTCTTATTATCAATTTTGCTGCTTAATATTTTGGGGGAAGTTGTGATAATTTTTTTCAGGATTCTATGATGAATAGAAAAACCAGCATTTATTTGAAATTGAAATCTTTTGTAATTATGTAAATGTCTTCACTGTCACTTTTGATCAATTTAATGCATCCTTTTTTTATTAAAAGAAAAATCCCACTGACCCCAAACTTTTGAACAGTAGTGTATAAAGCTGTGTGTGTGTGTGTGTGTGTGTGTGTGTGTGTGTGTGTGTGTGTGTGTGCGCGTGTATACATTTGTATCTGGAAAACAATTACTTTGTGTGTGTGTGTGTGTGTGTGTGTGTGTGTGTGTGTGTGTGTGTGTGCGTATACATTTTTATCTGGAAAACAATTACTTTCTGTTAAAATGACACTTATTTTTATATTTATATTTTTCATTATGCATTCAAATTGTTTTATTTGTCATTGTTCATTTTTTCATGTTTTTACAGATTTTGTATGCATTGATTTTTCTTCTCTAAACTTCTCACTGAACCCCTTAGAGATCACTGACTTCGAGTCTTCATCTTATTCAGCTGTACATTCATATCTTAAATCAAGTGCTATTCATTTCTTTATGTATAGAATGTTTTTACTTGGCAAAAAATAAAAAATTCACTTTTACTTCGTCTTGCACTGCAAGATCAGTTCATGTTGGTCTGTCTGACAAGGCTGGTCTAGAGTTCAGGCCGGTGATGTACGACTTCCATCACTTATGCTCTGTATTCTCATTTGTATTCCCCTCTGCTTTTTTGACACTCTCAACCCCCCCAATGCCCCTTCCCAATTTATGCTTTCTACGCAAACTCCACTGAAGGTAATGATGCAGTACGGGTACATTTCATTGGTGTACTAATGATCTCTCTGTTTTTTGGTTCCTTGTGTGCCGCGATGCGGGGAGCTGGTTCTGTGTGTGTCCTTCGCTCTACTCCGGTAAGTTGTGCCAGTTCACCGCCTGCGAGCGAAACCCGTATGCACGGGGGCACCACCTGCGTTCCCCAGACGCATCTCGACATGGCGTGTCTTTGCCCCTACGGAAGGCGGGGTCTCCTCTGCGACGAGGGTAGGTCCCGTCAAGGTATGTGCGCAGACGGTGATTTACACCAGCATCCGTGGAGACACAATGAAGCCGGCATGGCCAGAGGGTGTTTCGTTTGATATGTGTTGCATTCTGAGGTTTCTTTTCCTCCATCTCCTGCGAGCACCTCCGTCTTTGAGGTTAGACCCATAGGTGGTAGATTGAAATGTATTCCCAGCGGTTTTGTTTAACTGATGCAAGCCATTGAAATACTGTTCCAATTAGAGAAGCTAAGTGTTCTACGCTCCACTACAAGCTCACTAAAGTGTTACTGAACTCTGAACGTTTTGTGGATAACTGCCGGTCTGCGTTGCACTGCCATCTCGATTCCTCTGACCTTTCGAGGCATCTACAGGTAATAGAGTATGCATCCACATATAATGAGCACACCAAGTGCTTTAAATTAGGCGACTCTGAAACTTAATTTATCAAAGCGTAGTCACAGAATGTACTCGCTGCAATTGGGTTTGTTTTATTGTCTCAAATAACAAAGCTGTGAAGACACACTACAGTGCCGTGTAACTAATGTACTCCTCTTCCCGGCTCTACCTCGCAGTGTTAAGTCAGCTAAAGTCAGATATCTGCTTACACAGATGGCTCTTCATCTTCTCGATGGCGCTTAGAGGGAAAAGAACTGCTGCTATTTTGCTGTAATCTAATTGGGTGGCGTGGTTTGAAGACCGCTTGGCACAGCACGCCGGGCAGGGCTAGCAGACATCACTCTGTCAGACAGCAAAGAGCCCGATGCCAAATAGAGTGTTCTAATCTCCCAGTGTCACACTGACATTTGAATTTAAAGGCCGATAACAGCAGATAACATCAATCAGTATTGATTAGTAGCCAAGGCCTCGCTGCCTCTGGGCAGTCACTCAACTTTAGATGTGCTGGATTTCTTCAAATGAGCCTGGGCTAATGGAATTATAGGAAGGGTGTTTCGAGTCTGTTTTATGTATTGATTTAGTGATTTTAGCATTTAGATACATTTTTAGTAATGTATTTTATAGATTACTCAGAAAATAAGATTCAAAGAGCATGATCTTGTTTTTTTTTTTAAGTTGCCAGGCAACATGGCAAATTTGATTTATGTGGTAACATCCAAAGTAGCTGCTTAAATTAGCTTTCAAGAAAAAGAAATATATTGGAAAAATGGGTGTCATGCACCAGTGTTATATTAGTATTATACTATGATAGTATTTATTAACACTTTAAATGAAATTTAGTTTCTCATTTTATCTTTAGTGTAGGTTTATCATTTTATTAATAATGTTCATTTGTTTCTATTTAGCTTAGATTTTTTTTTTTCGTACAAGTACTAAAATTACAAAAACTTAAATTCTTAAAACTTATTTAAGTTAGTTAAAATTATGTAAGTTAACCATGGCAACATTTTTATATATATTTTTTAGGTTTTTTAGATTTTCATCTAATATTTATCATTTATTTAATTCAGCTTTGTTTCAGTTACCTATAACTCAGTACAAGTACTAAAATTACAAAAACTTAAATTCTTAAAACTTATTTAAGTTAGTTAAAATTATGTAAGTTAACCATGGCAACATTTTTATATATATTTTTTAGATTTTCATCTAATATTTATCATTTATTTAATTCAGCTTTGTTTCAGTTACCTATAACAATTTTTACTTTGTTTAATAACACTGTCGTGCACATTTTTTGTCTTTATTTCACTGTAAGTTGAAGTACTAAAATGAATAAAATGAAAACGTATTTCATTTAGTTGCCAAGGCAACATTTTTTATTTTATTTTCATTTAAGTTTCTAATATGTATATTTTTCAACTTTATTTCAATTGCCAATAATAATTTGGCCCCATTAAAGCATAATTTTTAATAGTTTTATTTAAAAATAACAGCACTGTCATTTTTTTTTTTTTTTTTTTTTGCCCGCTTTAAAATTTTTTTTTTGCAAAAATGCAGTTTTTTTTTAAA
>NW_015505517.1:1402498-1431089 GCF_001515645.1 Sinocyclocheilus grahami | reverse complement strand
TTAAAAAAAAAAGCCCTTTTTTTTTTTTTTTTTTTTTTTTGACCGACTTAAAATCTATTCTTTGCATAAATGCAGCTTTATTATCAAAGAGTTAGCTTTTTTCTAGAAGTATATTCAGAATCCACAGGCAGACAGATAGATTGATCTTTCAATTGATCATGGGAGCTTGTGTTGCTGAAAGCAGCTTGAGGCGGCAGTGGAGTTTAGAGGACAGACTGTGTTCCCTGACGCACCGTTAACATCACACTCACCTAAAATAGACCCATAACATAATAGCACATCTGTCCTAAACCGCCTTACTGCCTTAACACATGCATCATGGCACCAGGCTCTACGTCAAAAGATTAAAGAATCATTTTGTGGGAAGTGTATAGGATCAAACAGATTTTGTGAGGAGTTTCTCACATGTGCATATCTTTATTTTTATGTCTTTGTTTATTTCATTTTTGCGTGCATATGTGTGTGTGTCAGTGGTAAAAGAAGGAAATCAAAAAAAGCTAAATATCTCCGGCTCCAGCCAACGCAGCTGACGGAAAGCTATTGAATTTCACTACAGCAAAATCCTTACACACAAATGGTTTTTGACTAGAACGAATGGAAATAAATGGGTGATATGTCACCTGTAAAAACTGCCAGCGAGTCGGAGGTTTTGTTTTCTTGTTCCTCTATTCACCTCCAGCAACAGCAGCAGAATAACACAGCTGAGAGAAGCAGCCTGTGCTCTGCAGTGCCTTTGCATGATAAGTTATATGGTTATTGAGGTCATATCTTTATCCTGTCATATGGGACATTGACAGAAAAAAATTTAGTTAAAAGAAGAATTAAAACAAATATACAGTGTGGTTCCTATCATTAGTGAGAAATAAAGCAAGGAAAGCAAGTGTTTTTCGTGCCTAATTAATGCAATTCTGATTACTTCTGAAGGCTACTATCAGAAATCCCATTTGACTTTGGAAATGAGCTCAAACCACATCCTTTACTCAGGACTGCAGTTTATCTTAGGATGGTAATTGGCGTTCTCAAAAAGTACCCAGTATGTCTGATTAATAAATTGCTGGTTTATTAATGAATTTCACTTGGAGCAAGAAACGTAACTCAGCAAATGCAGCATATCACAGAGCCATTACATGACACTGCGAGTTAAGAAATACAGCTGGCCCCATCAAGCCATGCCTGCTAAAAATGCATTCTAGTCCTTCATTAGGCGCTGTGCAAATAAACCGTGACAAGGTAATATATGTGCAATTTCAAAAGGGACAGCACTATAATACTTATTACTTTAATGTTATAATTATATACATTGATCTAAAAATGTATTGCTTAACAGCTAAAAAAAGTAGTTTAATATTTTTTTAATTATAAATTGCTTGAGAAAGTAGATATTATAAAGATATTAAGAGTAGTTTTTTTTTTCAGAGAATACTGTATATCAAATTTTAAGCAAAAATCCAATCTTATGAAAAAAAAACTTTGGGAAATATTTTATGAAGCATCTTTGTAAAATTGTGCTCCTGAAACAAATATGTTGTTTTAGGCATATTGTTACTTGAAAACACACAAAAAAAAAACTGATTAAGAAAATTATTGTATGCAGAGTTGACAGGCTTTTTTTCTAAATGTAGAAATGTATTTTTATAACAAAAACCAACAAATCAACTTCCTGTTGAAAATGGCATTAAGAAGAAGAGCTGTCGTTTTGAGAGACGCAGCATCTCGGTCAAGTTTCCTCATGCCTTGATTTCCTCCGCCACCATCTGCAATTTATTTTAAGGTCAGTTTCAGTGGCTGCTAACTGACACGTCACTGCTACGAAGATGTTTAATCAAAAGACAGGCAGCTGAATAAAAGCGTAAGGGGGTATGAATCTTCCTCAGTTCAGCGAGTGTATCTTGGGATTATAGTTTAGGATGATTCATCGAGGGAAAGAGAGAAGAGGACAGCGCTATGAATAATGAAGCAATTGTCAAGGGAGCCGTGCAGCACAGTGGAGGACAAAATCAAAAAGAAGGAATCAGAGAGGATGAGAAGGCAACTATTCACCTGATAATTGGCCAGATAAATTGGAGCGTTAGATCCATCAGCTCAAAAGAAAAATAAATTACATTTTATAGAAGGCCGGATTGACCTGGACCACCAGTGAAAATGTTTCAATTTGACATACTTTTCTAATTTATGACTTTTTTGCATAGTAATTGAGTGATTAGTGACCACATCAAAATTAGTGATTCATTTTACCTCATGCATTTTTCAAAACCCTTAATCGGTTTATTTCCAGGTTTAAACTGACGAGAACAAAAATCCTAGATTTCCAATATGCTCTCAGACTTTTGGTCCCCACTGCATGTGTTAATTGGATTCTGTGGGTTATTGTTTTTATGAAGGCATCAGTGGAGACGACTTCTTTGCATTGTGGGTGCGGAACGGCAGGATTGTTCATAAATATAATCTCGGCTCGGGTTTGGTAACAATTATCAGTGAGCGCCTGAACCCAAGGATCAATATTAACACAGTGCACTTTGGAAGATATCTGAAAAACGGATGGCTGAAGGTGTGTTTTATATTTGCACTGTTAAATAATAATTTTATATTGACTTGGCTTCACAGAAAGCAAAGGTTGGTCTGACCTACTCAATGCTAATACAATTTTATTTTTAGATACGCTACCATTCAAAAGTTGGGTCCGTCTTTTATATATATATATATATATATATATATATATATATATATACTTTTAGACTTTTATTCAATGCCAAGATGCATTAAATTGATTGAAAAGTGATTATAAAGATTTTTTATAGTGTTGCGAAACATTTTGCATCAAACATCAAAGAATGTTATAAAGAAATTAGAAATTATTATAAAAATAAAGATATTTTGTTACATAATGATTATAAAAGAAATTGACTTGTGTACCATTAAAAGTGTTTAAACATCTTTAAATGATTAAATAATAATAATAATTTTATAATAAATAATTAAATAATTATAAATATTACAATAAATATAAGTGGCATTATTATAGAAATATTTAATGAAATAAAAATAAAATCTTGCTTACCAGTAAAAAAACATTTTTAAATGAAAAATAATTTTTAGGATATTATAGAGATATTTAGAGTAGTTTTAAGAGAATACTGTATATCATTTATATTTTTTAAGCATAAATCATTTTTCACTTTTAATCTTATTGAAAAAAATCTAATGGAAATATATATCTTAAGAAATATCTTTTATAAATAATTGTACATTTTATACGTTCATTCGTGTAAAACGCCTTTTTACCTTGTCAAAAACAGCTCTGATCACTGCAACCCGTTTCAGTGCATGTCTCTTTAATTTAAATAAAATTAAATAATAATTGCTATTTGTTTGAAATGCAAGAAAAAAGCCAGTAAACATACGTTCATACAAAGAAAAGAGAAATGACGGGGGATGGAAATTCAAAGCGTTTTCTTGCTCTGAGTGAATGATTTTGACGCTCAGCTGACGTCATGTTGGTTTGTTCTTTTCTGAACAGGTTGATGGGCAGAAGAGGAGGATGGGTACATCCCCTGGACCACTGGTGGGCTTGAACACCTTTAGTCAACTTTATGTGGGTGGATATGAAGAATACACACCTGAGCTATTGCCTGCGGGCTCTCGGTTCCAGAACAGCTTTCAAGGTAGTGTGTTTTTTTCCTGTTTTTCATTATGGTCTTGTTTGATGTCTTGATTCAGATTGTCAGTTCATGATGAAATCAGTCTTTCTTACTTGGATCATCTGTGTAGTGATAGAGTGAGGTGCGTGAATTGATCTTCTGTTTAGCTCAGATGGGACCCTTAACTTTGTGTGTAATATGTGTGCAATCATTCATCACAAAGCTTTATGAAAACATACATTTTAATGGTAACAAAATATGGTGTTTGCAGGTCTGCATTATCATTCTGAGGGGAATTGCTTTTAAAATGTAACAACTATTGATCCGTCAAAAGTTTAGACACATAAAGCAGTGAAATAACCAAATGGAAGTATGGGAATTATGTACTGACCAAACAAATAATCTAAATTCTATTCTTACATCACATAGCTCTGTAAAGACATTTACTTAGTCACAAATCTACAAAATGAATTAAAGGAACAGTCTACCCAAAAAAAGAAAATTTGCTGAAAATTGACCATCCAAGATTCAGATGAGTTTTTCTTCAGCAGAACAGATTTGAAGAAATGTAGCATTACATCTCTTGCTCACCAATGGAACCTCTGCAGTGAATGGGTGCCGTCAGAGTTCAAACAGCTGATAAAAGCATCACAATATTCCACAAGTAATCCACACAACTTCAGTCCATCAATTAACCAGTTTTTGGGTGAGCTTATTCCTTTAAGGATTCACCTTTAAAGAAAGCTGATAGGATTTCAGATTCAGTTCTTTGTGCCCAAACTTTTGCATGGTAGTGTATTTTTTATTTTTTATTCTGTCATCTTTTTACACAGCATTTTATAACAGCTGTGAATCACAGTGAGGAGAGTAGGATGGAGTGGATCTTCTGTCTCGGGCTCTGGATGCTTTACAGTCAATGGGTCTCATTCATGAAACACGAGCAGAACAAATTTCTCTGGAAATCCTTCATAAATCTGTTCTGACATAAATTGTTGCATTTTCTGCAGAGTTGGATTGAGACAGTCTGTTCCAGAACAGCAGAGTGTCTGTCTGTGATTTAAGAAATGTTTTTAATTGGCCATTGACTGCAGCCTCATTGAAATTCTGTGGAATGATCTTAAGCACAACATCATGAAAACATTTGTGAACTGATTCCTCCCAACGACTGCATGTCTTATTTAGTCGCTTTTGTTGAAGAAATGCACTAGATTCAATACAAGTTATTCTCTATTACAGCATAACATAATTTCGACTCTTCCCTCAGTTTACAGTAATTCACTTACAATGGAAGTCTACTGGGCAAATAAAGTATAGTTTCAGAACGGCTATCTTGGGGCATCTTCAACCTCAAATTACATTGCTGAAACTGCTTGATTATGATTTTAAATGGTTATTGACTGACTATTTAATTATCATCTGAATTTAATACCCACCTATGAATATATGAACTGATCTCATGGAGCATAAGTCGCTTGGTATTCATAACACTGTCTCTGTATCTGCCACTTACTGGATATTTAAATTATTTTTTTCTGATTATTTGAAAAAGTTTATTTGAATGGAATAGATTTTTCTTTTTCAGCATCATGGACTTGTACATATTTTCTCTCTCTCCTTCTCCCTGATGGCTTTTCCAAAAATAATCACACATTTTGTCATGTTATTTTTTCTTCTTGTTTCTGTAGAGAGCCATGTGCCGGAATTAGATGCTTTTATTAGATGAACTTTCAGCGATGGCACAAATGTTTCCTCTTTCTGAATGTTACATTTACTAGTCTTATACAAAAAGGCATCTGGGGCATGCTGGGATGTTCAATGGATGCCTCCAGAGTGATTAGAAGAGCCTAGTTTGGGGTCAGTATGTTTTTGAAGGAAGTCTGTTCTTTCAAAGTTTATTTGATCAAATATCTGCATTTATTTGAGCAAAAATACAGTAAAAACTAATATAGTAAAACATTATTACAATTATCATTTTCTATTTTATTCCTGTGATTGGTCTTTTCAGATTTCAGTCTTCAGTGTCACATGCTCCTTCAGAAATCATTTTAATATGCTGATTTGGTGCTCAAGAAACATATTATTATCAATGATGAAAAAAGTTATTAATATTTTGTGGAAACATGGATTTTTTTTGTGAATTCTTTCAAAAGAAAAGTTCAAAAGAACAGCATTTATTTGAAAGACATTTTTTGTAACTATGGAAGTCTTTGCTGTCATTTTTTCTCAATTTAATGCATTCTTGCTGAATAAAAATATATTTAAAAAAAATTTAATCTTGTGATACTGTATATTTCACTCTATTCCTCACACAATACTATAATATGGCTTATATCAGAATAATGCACAAGTGAATAATGCACAAGTAAAGATTTTTTTTTATATATTTTCAAAGTGGTTTTAGTGTTTTTTGTTTTGTTTTGTTTGCTATACAGCCCCTGGTTACCATGAACATGAGAGTGAATGAATGAATGAATGAATGAATGAATGAGGAATTTATATAGCGCTTTATTGTGTATTGCTGTATACTCTCTCTCAACCAACACCAGTGTGCAGCATCCACCTGGATGATGTAACAGCAGCCACAGTACAACAGCGCCAGTACGCTCACCACACACCAGCTACAGGTGGAGAGGAGAGAGAAAGATAGAGCCAATTCAATAGGTGAGTAAATATATGCCAGGATTTTCTCTCTATCTTTGACTTTAAAGGCTGCATTTTCGATCTGCTGTTCCGGACGAGACGAGATGGGAAGTTTCATGCTAATGTAACGCCCCTGTGGACTGTTTATTGTGGCTTCTTCCCCTTTTGTTGGTTTAGCCTGTATGATCATTAAGTTAATTACCCTCATTGTGCTCACTTGTCTGCCACTAATTCTCCACCCTATATCACTTCCTGTCCAGTATGTTACCCCGTGTGTGTGTGTGTGTGTGTGTGTGTGTGTGTGTGTGTGTGTGTGTGTGTGTGTGTGTGTGTGTGTGTGTGTGTGTCTGTGTGTCTGTGTGTCTGTGTCTGTCTGTCTGTCTCTCTCATCTTCCTGAATCGGCCTTGTTGTGTCTACATTAAATATCTTTATTGGAATCCTCATCATCCTGCCTGCCTCCACACACCGTGACCGTGACACCAGTTAGTAGAATTAATATAATTAGAATTTTATATATATATTTGCATGCATTTACAATTTGTTTTTATAAATGTGTATAAAAATGTTTCTGAAGACATCTCTTATTCTCAATAGGGATGCAATAATTTTTTTTACTTTGTTTTAAAATGTCATTTGTGTAATGACAAAACTGAATAATGTTAATAATGTTTTTTTTGGATTCTTTGGTGAATAATAAAATCTTATTGACTCAACTTTTGAACAATATTGTGTATAGTATGTAATTAAACACATATATATATACTGTATATATTGAATACGAAACTTGATAAAAATAAATCTAAATATTTTTACCTTTTATATTTAAAAAAAACACTCCACTGCTCCATGTTAACTTTATGAAAGTCAAGAAGTTGCTTAAATAAGCTTATTAAAATTCAACACTTTCAGGGTTCTCGATTTATTTTCCAGCTGTATCTATCACTGATCCTTTCTTCAGTGGGAATCAATCCTCTTGGATGTCATTTCCTGCCATTAACATAAGGCACAGAACTCATCTGCAACTGCAGTTTCAAACTCTTTAACAGGAGGGCATCCTGTTCTACACCGCATGCTAGTTGAGCAGTCGGCCGGTAAGACAACATCTTGAATTCTGTTACATTATGCAAAATTAAACCATTTAAGTGTATGCTCAATGCATATTCATATTTAAGATATGTTCAATAACAAAATTTGAATAAAAACAATAAAGATTACAATATAGTTTGTAATATTGTGAACAAAATTGTTCATTTTCGTTTATTCTCATCCCACCCAAGGTGATTTCCTCAGCGTATCCCGATCAACTGGATTTGCACAGCTCCGCTATAATCTGGGAAATGAAACTATTGTATTACAGTCTCCAAAAAGTGTAGATGTGACCGGCATGAGGTGACACACAGTGAAGGCTGGTAGAAAAGGCAACCATGGCTTCCTGATTCTAGACGATGAAGCCGTGACCAGGAACTCTTCGGAGGGCTCGACCACTCTGGATGTTACCACAGATATTTTCATTGGTGGTGTGTCTTCTCTGAACACAGTGTCCCTGGATGCCATAGAGAAGGACCTGGTGGGATTCACCGGTGGCATTCGAGAGGTCATAGTCAATGGGCAGGACCTTGAGCTTACAGAGACAGGCGCACTGGACGGAGCCAATGTTGGCGACTGGGATGGGACAGCGTGTGGATAGAAGGTTTGCTTGAACTGTGGCTACTGCCATCCAGCAGGTCTTTCTTCATTCAGGTGTATTTGCCCCTCATTGTGGACCGGTTCATGGTGCCAGCAGTCAGTTCACTGTCAGCAGTCTTTGTCAACATGATTCTGTCTGTGTCCATAACACAATGTCTGTTTCATGTTCATGTATGTGTTCTTTAGGATGGATTGGGACTTATTGTGACCAAGAAGTTACGATGAGGACTTTAAGGTTTACTGGAAACTCTTATTTGAAATACAAGGATTCGAAGTTCAACTCTAGGAATCTGATGTACACCGCGGTGTCACTGAATTTTTCTACTTCAGCTTGGGACGGTTTGATCCTTTGGATGGGGAAAGCAGAGTGAAGACGATGACCATCTAGCGGTTGGGCTGCAGGACGATTATCTGAAGGTTTCAGTCAATCTTGGTGAGAGAACCGCTCTTCCTCTTGTGCATCAAAACATTTTCTGCTGTAATCACTGGAATTACCTGTCTATTACTCACAACCGGACTCTCATCCAGGTCTATGTGAATGAGGAAAGAGTCATTTTTGAAGATACTGACCCCTTTGAACGGTATGTAGCAGTGAATTATGGAGGGGTGATTTATTTAGGGGGTTTTGAATTGAAAAGAGATGTGGCATCAGTTACGTCTGGCGTATTTACTAAAGGGTTTGATGGGAGTATTAAAGATGTTTTCTTGTATCAGGACATCAGAGAGCTGGAGTTTCTACAAACCAGTGAAGGTTTTAATGTCTATCAAGGTGAAGAGTAGAAAAAAATGACTCTGCTTATTGTTGATATCTTGATATTTGATTTTAGGTATTCACGTCTAGATTTTTTTCACAAATACATGCTCAATTCCCGTTTTTAAGAGGTGAAATCTGTTGTTTATCACTGGCATGGTAAAATGATGCTGCAAGGTGATAGGAATCATCCTGCATTAAAGATGCTTATGAAAGGTACAAAAAACACTGCAAGAAGTCATCTCAAAATGACCACACGTGTTGTTTGAAGACACGAAATGAAGAGATGAACACGATAGCAGGACTGTTATATATTTGTGCCTCTTACTGAATTACCAGTTATTTGTCCAGATTTGTTATTCTTGTTTATGCCACAGAAAAAACTGTTGACAATTTTCCACTCTGCACTAACACAAAAAAATGTCTTTTAAATAAAATAATGTGGTGACCTTTCTGAATTTATATATTAACTACTTGTAAAGGATTTTATTCTCAATGTCAAAACAAATAAGGTACGAAATAGGGCTTTAAAAACTTTTTTTCAGCAAAGGGTCAGAATGTCTAATGTTTTCATTTGTGAAATACGAGGTTTGCAGTTTTTGCTACCCTATTAGCAAAATTTGGGATTTACTAAAGGGTTTGATGGGAGTATTAAAGATGTTTTCTTGTATCAGGACATCAGAGAGCTGGAGTTTCTACAAACCAGTGAAGGTTTTAATGTCTATCAAGGTGAAGAGTAGAAAAAAATGACTCTGCTTATTGTTGATATCTTGATATTTGATTTTAGGTATTCACGTCTAGATTTTTTTCACAAATACATGCTCAATTCCCGTTTTTAAGAGGTGAAATCTGTTGTTTATCACTGGCATGGTAAAATGATGCTGCAAGGTGATAGGAATCATCCTGCATTAAAGATGCTTATGAAAGGTACAAAAAACACTGCAAGAAGTCATCTCAAAATGACCACACGTGTTGTTTGAAGACACGAAATGAAGAGATGAACACGATAGCAGGACTGTTATATATTTGTGCCTCTTACTGAATTACCAGTTGATATTTGTCCAGATTTGTTATTCTTGTTTATGCCACAGAAAAAAACTGTTGACAATTTTCCACTCTGCACTAACACAAAAAAATGTCTTTTAAATAAAATAATGTGGTGACCTTTCTGAATTTATATATTAACTACTTGTAAAGGATTTTATTCTCAATGTCAAAACAAATAAGGTACGAAATAGGGCTTTAAAAACTTTTTTTCAGCAAAGGGTCAGAATGTCTAATGTTTTCATTTGTGAAATACGAGGTTTGCAGTTTTTGCTACCCTATTAGCAAAATTTGGGATGTCTAAATACAGTTTTAAACCATATTCCATGTGCGTGGTGTTAAAAAAACTACTTGTATTTTTAAAAAATGTGGCTTATAGTTGATACACTTCCATTTCCCATAATGATCAAATATAAAATAATACTAATATACTACCCCAAAAGTAATCTTATTTAATTGCTTTTTCATTACTGTAAAATAAACACTACCTTTTTCTGTGATCTCAGGTGTTTTATTTATTGCAACGCATGACAATAAAAAAATGAGTCTCTTTAAGAAACAAAGACTTTAATTTGTCGCTTTACTAACAATAAAAACATTTTATGAACTGTACATGTGCTGAATATGCACATTTCTGTTGTGTGACAAGCCAAAATGAACAAAGAAGTATTTGTCACCTGAAACATAGAAAATACTTAAGCCAATTTTAGAAAAATTAAAACGGAAAAAAAAAAGTGAGGCAAAAGAAGCTGTTCTCATCACCCATGCGCTGCACTTTTTTTTATTACAACCAGCTGCTTGTGAAGACAATGTTAGTGGGTCGTTGTAAAGCCAGGTAGGGAAAATTTACATTTTAAAACAAAACAAATATCCTTTAGATTGCAAAAAAAACACCAACTAAAAATCTCGTACTAGCTGCTTTTCCATATAAAAATCATTTTGCAACTTTATAAATAGTTTTCTTCTACTGTTTGACAGATTTAAGGAAAGTGGAGCGGTTTGATGCCAAGATCACGAACGCCTGTCTCTCGAGTCTCTCTTGTGTTTCTCATAATCAGAATCCCGTCTGTGTTTGTCTCTGTCCCGGTAATGACTGCTGCTGTGGTGCCGCTCTCTCCGTTTTTCATACTTGTCCTCTTTCGAGTGGTGCTCTTTATGACTGTGACTTCTGTCCCTGTGCTTTTCGCGGTCCCTGTCGTAGTGCCTGCTTTTGTGATGGTGTCTGTCATAGTGGTCTTTATCTCTGTTGTCCTTCCTGTAGGTCTCATCGGACCTTCTGGACGGCTTGTCGCCCAAGTCACCGTAGGACTTCTCCGAGCCCTTCTCGTCTTTGCTGAGGGGCGAAGAGGTCGGCAAGCTGGACTCGTATGTCAGAGGAGGCACAGGGAGCGTTTGGGGAGGGACGGTTAGAGGCCAAGGTGGAGCAAGCATGTGAGGATCGCTTTGAGGGAACATCTGTGGAGGAGGTGGACCAGGAGGAAACGGGAAAGGCAGAGGAACCTGTGATTGAAGGGGTAAGAAAGGGGCAGGATTGGCTGGAGGAGGATAATATTGGGGACCAGGTGGACCAGCATGATACGAATGAAAAATGAGGGCTGGATTATATACTTTAGGGTTAAAAGAAGAGGTCCTGGACTGCTTGGGACCTTCGTTTTTCCCAGTGGAGGAGATTGTGGTGATGGCTTGGATGTCCTCTATGGCTTTGCACTCTTGAGGGGGTTGCACCGATGGTTGCTGAGTAACTTTCTTTTCTGAATTACTTTCTAGTTGAGGTTTTAACTGGGTAGGTTCAGCTGATAAAGATGTTGTCTTTAAAATACCAGATGTCTTCAAAGACTTGGTGGGACTTGATACGGTTTCGTTTTTGGGGACAGAGCTAGAGCCGTCATTGACAGAGTCTTTCAATGCATCCGATGATGTGGTTTCTCTTGTTGCTTGACTAGCTGGTGCAGCTGTGCTGCCGGACACGGACTCATCTTTGGGTTTAGTGGTCGTGAGAGAAGACAGGAAACTCTCTGTTGAAACATCTGCAGGTTTGTCACTCAGAGAAAGAATGACTCCACTCTCTTTCTTTTCTGAGTTGGTCTCCAAACTCAAGCTGGATGGCGCCTGCTCTGTTTTAACAGCTTTGGGGTCTTTTTTCTTGATAATGAAGCGATCAAGTCGAGGAGCGGTGGCTGTAGGTTTAGGATGGATTTCTGCATGGTTTCCACTATCAACAGTTGGACTCTTGGTTACTGTTGTTGTAGAATCACTCTTCACAGTGTCGCTCGAAGACGATGCCCCATTTCCAGGCAACTTCAGCACCCCAGGAAGAAAGCGCAAAGAAACATTCTCTTCTGTCTCAGTATCCAATATAGGTTCTTCAACGACGGACTTGATTAAGTCGACAGTGTCTTTTTTCCGTGTGCTTGCGTCTTGAGCCGCAGGAGCTTTCTGTGGGTAATCGACATGAGGTTTGCTTTCTGCCAAGAAACTTGGAGCTTCCCTGACATCGCTTGGCAGGATTACCCCAAAGTCTCTTTTCGGTCTCTGGCGGATGACCAATCCGAGAAGAAGATTGGGACGATTGGTCTCCAGCCCTACAATGTGGAGTGCCACAATTAATATCAAGATTTTGTTGCAAAAATCATGCGGATCCTACAAATTAACCTGTAAAGAAAGTCTTACCAGGACCATCAAACGGTACAATCTGATGGGGAATTTTTTCTGTGGAGCCGAGAGGAATGAGATACATGTCTTTAACTCGTTTGCGGTTGTTGGCGACAACACCATATCTTCTTCGGCTGCTAAAATAGGCGTATAACAAAGTATACGAGATCTCATCTTCCTCGGTGTCAGGGGAGAAACGAATAACACATATTTCCTAGGGGAAAAAATGTAAAGTCACAAACAGCACATACAAATGGTCACTTACAGAATGTGACAAATCTAAGAATAAATCCATTCTCACCTTTGTCCCGGAAGCACGGATTTTCTCGACATAATCCCAGACTATTTGAGGAGAGATTCGTCCACCTACTTGGATGTTGTCTGGCAAATCCTGCAGACACAATTCAAAATGTTTCTAATACGTCAGGACATGTGTGTAAATGACACATTTAGGATGTTTCAAAATGTCTGACTGCCAATTTACCTGTGTAAGTTGGTCCAGTATTCCAGAGACAGGATAAGCTTTTGTTAGAAACCTCGCCACAGCTGGCATAACAACAAAGCCGCTCCACAGACTTTCCAAATTGCTGAGGAATGTCGCTGTGTCTTCTTTGCTACTCAGACTATCTGACCTATTAAAGCAACAATTTCATAATGTCATTTAAAGTCATGTTTACGAAACATGAGATTGCTTGAAAATCATGCTTAATCAGGAATCTTACCTGGATTCGGGCAAAAAATTGAGGAGACCTTCCTCCATGGCTCTTAAAGACAGATCGTCTATCAGTGCTGATGTAGGTGTAGTTGTGGAGTGCTGAGATTCATCTGTCGTACTAGACTGTCTTCTCACAACTGTTGTAGCCACTTTTACCACCTTTGTAGCAGCTTCCTCTGTAGGTGGAGCCATGCGACCTTCAGAGAAACATAAAAAAATCAAAGTAAGTTAATTGTACCATAAACACATTATTTAACTCTGAAAACTTTACTAATAACTACTTTTGTAACTTTGACATAAGTTTCTTTTTAACATGTGGAAGATTCTTAATGGACTTATTTTATCAGACTTTAATTATAAGCAAAAAAGCTTTGCTAACATAAGTAGACCCAGGATACTTTTTAGTTTAGTATGATATAACCCATTTAATTCTTCACCAAAAAAAAAACCAACAACTTTTTCAGAACTTTATTTGAACTCAGAAAAATGTTTTACCTGTGCAGATTTTGCAGTTGAGGTCAAATAGATGAGACTTATGCAAGTTGGTGGTATCTACAGATTTCTTGGGACTGTCAGCTTTAGTCTCGGGGGGGTTTTCTTCAGGCACTTCTGCAGCTTTCGGCACAGGCTCTGGCTGAAAACACAGAAGGAAAATTTAGTAAGCAATTTTCTTTTTCCTTGTTGGAAAATATAACAAAGCTGCACAGAATGGAGCATAATGTCTCCCAAATCTCACCTCAACCTCTATGGCCTCTGGTGCCTTGGCAGGCTCCTGATTCTCAATTTCAATTTCCCCTTTATGGGTGATTTTAGTGATAGGACGTCTCTCTGCCTCTCTCTGTTCTTTCTCAATCATTTCAATCGTCTGCCAGCAAAGACATCAATAGGGTTAACAGTCAAAATCTGAATGACTATGAAATGACTTTTCTGATGGACAAATGAATGTAATTTCCTGCTGCGTATTTTACTTTACTAATGAAGTGAAACACTTTGCAAATGGCATTACGTTGTTTATTGTGAGATTTTAGAAATGCAACACAGCTATGTTTTACTAACATGTCGATTCTCTCTTTGTCTCCAAGCAGCCAGTTCCTTAGAGGCCAGCTCTTCTGCAGTCATACGCACCAAATCTGCAGGGGAAACTTCCCCCTTGAGCACTCGCTTGAATAACACCTGCAAAAGAACATTTGCATTAACACTGAGTGAAATGAAAATAGGTAAACAGTGAAAATATACTGCACAGAGACATGAAATATTATGTCATATTTGACATAATATTTCATGTCTCTGTGCAGTATATTTTCACTGTTTACCTATCATATTACCAAAAGAATAATGTCAAATTACTTACATTATTTTTGGAATCTCTCAGATTGAAAGTCAAACTTCTGTATTTATTTTTGTATTTGCTGTCAACACCCTGAAAAAGAGCAAAAAGCTCTTTCTCCGTTCTTCTGGCCAACTCAGCAGGCTTGTCCAATGAAATCTTCATATCGGCCTCCTTCAGTCTGTAAGATAAGAGGATAAACACTGAAGAGAATATGAACAACTTAATATTACACACTTAATTTAAACAAGAGGTAGCTTTGTTTCAACAACTAAGGAAAAACTATCGACTAACTTTACTGGTAATCTAGCAAAAATCACAATCACACACACCGTTTCAAAAGAATCTCCTCCAGCGAGTCCCGAACACTTCGCCTGATTTGTCCAGTGGACGGTTTTTTTGAGGTCACAGGTGATATTTTCACTTTCTTCGTCTCATGTTTCACACTTGGTCCTGCAAAAATGTAAACTCAAAATTATTAATGTATATAATTTTGTATTCATTTAAAATTAATAGACAAAATGAACAATTTTATTAATAAGCGAACATTTTATTAATAAACTGACAATTTAAATATATATTTTTTAAAAAGTCATTTACAAAAATGTTACGTTTAAATAGTGTATAAAATAACTGATGGAAATATTTATACCCTTTGACGCTGAATCTTCTGACGGTCGTCGTTCTCCAACATCCTATGTTAAAAAAAAATATGTTTTTTTTTTTTTTAAAGAATAAATACTACAATATAGCAGTGAAAACTGCAATCTGAGCCAACCAAATTCAAGTGGCCATTTCATTGGTAGTTGGAGTGTGTAACACACCTATCCATGTGAACACAGCAACACACCTGTGAGGAACACTGTGCAAACTAACTCTAACTAACCCCTTTTACACCCATGTGTTAATAATATAGAAAAGCAGATATGTACAAACCCTTTTAAAGAAAGCTGGTGGCTAGCACTCAAAAGCTAAATCAGAAAGGGCAGAATAAAATATATATGTAAATCTGCCATAAGCAATCATCAAATACTTTAATGCTTCAAAGAAAAACAACTTTTGTTTTTGCACTTGGTTGATATAGGACAAATCAGATCCCATGTTCTTTCCAATTAAAAGGGTCAAATTGTAAATTTCTATTATTTTTCCCCTTGAAGTCCAATTGTAATATTTTAGCCCTTTGATTAATCTGATTTGAGGCAATGACACGCTAATATTAATTAGCAGCCTCTGGTCTTCACAACAATTTCAGGCACAAACACAAGATTTCACACGATTAGAGTGAAAGTTATTGCTTAACGTCTTTACTTTCTTGTATGTCAGTTACATAACACTATATAAGTAAAATAATTAAAACAACTTAAATACCTTCTTTAACTCTTGATTTTTATGTTGACAAATGTATATATTTTTATCGACTATGCATGTAATCACATTATTTTCCAGTCTACTACAGGATGACTTGTTTGCTTACTTTTCGGAAGGGTCGTATTCCACCTGCGGTGACCGACTGCTGGGGTCTCGGTTTTTGCTTAGCAGACAACTTATCATCTGACTGCTCTGTGGCTTGAGCACCGGTTTTCCCATCCTCTTCCGCACAGCACTTCAAGCACACATACTCCTGGTCCTCCTTTTCCATCTGCTGAACTTTAGCCAGATCCAGACCCACACAATCCCCATGAAACCAGTCATCACAGCGGCCGCAGCCCACCATGAACCTAATCAAACAACAGACAACAGCACAGGTCTGTCTTCAGCCCATCGCTTTTGAGGCTTTTCTTACTACCAATTTATTAGGGTTTCTGCAGGTTTTATGAAGGTAAATGTAAATGGCTTTTTAAGACCAAGTTAAGAATATTTAAGCAATTAATTGAAGGTACCAACACGTCAATTTGGTCTCTAAATGTAAATGTCTAGGCACCGCACAGAGTTGTATTAGCAACACTTCAAAGTTACAACGGATCTCAAAAAATACATCTTCCAACAGCTCTCCATTACTTTTTCATTTGACAAAATTTTTTTTTAAATAGGTTTGAATAGCTCTGCTCTTAACCGCTAGAATATGAATAACTTTTTTAAAAGTGTCATCTTCAGCAGTATTTTTGTCTTATTTTCCATTGAAAATGTCTAAAGATTCTTAAATCAAGATGCATGTACTTTCAGTCATGATTTATGAGAGACTGGTCAACACAAAGTAAGTTTATAATTAAAACAAAAGCAAATGCCAATGCCAATGCCAATGGATGCAAAATCTAAATAATTCAAAGGGAAAAAATACCCCTTTGGCAAGAGGTTTGTTCTTATTACAGGCATAAACTCAATTTTGTTCAATTTCACAGAAAACGACTTCATATGATCAGTTTGCATCTCAAGTAAATGCATCTTGATTTAAGGATGTTTAGATTTCTGCATTGCAACATATATGCCTTGACTTTCTGCTCTGATTTAACAGACCTTAAGAGCTTCATAAACCCTGTTTATAATTGAAATTTTGAACAGGCAATGGCATGCATTGATATTAAAATTCTAGCTAATAACACTTTTTTCTCATTTTTCTGGTATTTAAGTACATATTGTCTGAATACAATAAAACACAGATTATTGATTTTTAATGGCTACAAATTAATTTAGGTACCACAACTTTATATAATGTAGAGTATGAACAATGGGTATTCATTTTGAGATATACTAAAGCTTGCATTTAACAGGGTTATTAAATTATTAGTGTTTATAAAGATTAAGGCCCAGATTTACTAATAGCTTGCACCAGCACAAACCCTCTTTTGGCATTAAATACTAGAGATGTGCATTTCAGATTTACTAAAGATGTGCAGTGAAAAAGTCATTTTTGCAGCTGACCTTACTGCATATGCATTTGTAGGAGTTTCCCTTTCAGGCGCAAAATTTATGGGAGGAGACTATTTAAATGAATCACGCAACATGATTTACCAAGTTTTGCGGTAGTCAATTTACTGGTATTTGCGCCATTATTTACTGCCCAAAAAAGTATGTCTAAACCCATATTGCACTTGACATGGCTGCGATTGCTGCTGCCAAGGAGGAGCACTGTAGAGAACACAGAGCTTGTGGTAGAAGGGAGAGATCGTTTTCTAATTAACTCATTTATTTGCAATACCAGAGGAAGTCATTATCCAAACATATCGTTTGCGTTATTTCTAATTTGGTAGAATGCATTGTGTTAGATAATGGCAAAGGTGATCTAGATCTAAAAACAGGTCAAATTAGCATGCTCAATTAAACATCTTTAAAATTATACAGAAATAAATGTATTGACCTATGACCATTTGAATGAATTTAGAGATAAAAGTTGACATACCGGTTGTTGTGAGGTTTCTTGCATAATCCACAGTGCTTGCTGGGATCCCACACAGTCTCGCTTTCAGGAGGAGGCTCGCCCTCGGCTTCCTTCTTCACCACAGGGGCATTATCAGGGATAAACAGCTGCGGCTCCTCTATCGAGATACTCCTGGAGTTTCTACTCTTGTGTCTTTGCTGAATCTTCTCCGGCTTCTTGATCTTGACCTTCTCCTGCTCCTCTTCTCCTTGGCTGTTTGTCACAGGTGGGTTTGTTTTGTTTACAGGAGTGGGAGGATTTTGTGGCTTTTTCGAAGGGTGAGGGGATTGGACTGACTTGACACCTGGACCAGAATCAGATGACAGTTTTCTGCTGACAGTCGGGGACACCGGGACAGGTGGGTTTACAGTTTGGTTCGCAGTATGTCCATCTTGAATCTTTTGTATTTTTGAGGGTGATTTAGGAGTGACTGGCCCACCTGGGCGTTTCAAGCCAACCTTAACGGGCTTTCCTTTGAGACTTTCTGGGCAGCCTGTATGTATCTTTTTGTCTCTGGGATGTCTAGATACTTTCTGCAAGAGCCCTGGCCTGGTGAGATGAGATGGTTTATTTTTGGCAGCAGACAGAGCCTGTTTGTGTTTCAGAAGCTTTTTGACTGCAGGTTGAACTGCCGTGCCGTTCTTGTTCCCTGTTTTTTGTGCGATTAGCTTTCGGGTCTTGATTTGGTCATTCTTTTTGGCGTCTGCTGGTGTGGCGTTTTCCACGCTGGGCTTGAGCGACATGGTGCTGCTGTTAGTGTCTTGTACTTCATTAGGGTTCACATACGGCCCAAAATCCATAGGCATGTCATCACTAGTTGACTGGCCAACGCTCACTTCCCCGACAACCTCTTGTGCAGAATTAACAACTTCTTGTGTGCCATCATCTTGATTTTGTCCCAAATTGAGTGCAAGGCCGTCAGCAGCGACACCGTCATCCTGGAAGCCCAGAGACTGAAGAGCGCTTGTGCTAAATGATCCAAACGCATGCGACGGGCCAGGAAGCAGTTCGATTTTATAGCCCCCGACAGTAACAGTTAATCGACGTAACACAACTACTGGATTCATAGAGGAGTCGACCTCATGGACTCCAAAACGACGGCTGAGCAGGGCTTCTCTTTTTGCATCAAGGCTTTTATCTCCACCCGGGTTTGTGCTACATGTTGACTCTTGCTTGTTACTCTCGCCTGCTTTTCGCACAGGACCTGGGCGCCTGCCTTTAACTCGACCGCGGCTTGCTGAGAGAGAAAAATGGTTTCAATACTGTCAAAGTGGTAAAACAGAACAGATGAGCAGTCAAACCCAGCAAATGGGCAAAAATATTGGTTTAATAAGACTTTAAACCAAATAATCCTTGCGCTTTATTAATATCTCAATACAGACATTTAAACCATATCAAAGGAGCCCAAAAGGAGGGTGAACTGGGAAAAACATTTTAATTCTTTATTAAAATATATTTTATAGTCAAAGTGGTAAAACAGAACAGATGAGCAGTCAAACCCAGCAAATGGGCAAAAATATTGGTTTAATAAGACTTTAAACCAAATAATCCTTGCGCTTTATTAATATCTCAATACAGACATTTAAACCATATCAAAGGAGCCCAAAAGGAGGGTGAACTGGGAAAAACATTTTAATTCTTTATTAAAATATATTTTATGGTCTCTGCACTGGCTACCTATTAAGTTCCGTATCAGTTACAAAATATTATTACTTACCTACAAGGCCCTTCATGGTTTAGCTCCTGCGTACCTAACTATTCTTCTACCACGCTACAATCCATCACGCTCCCTAAAGTCGCAAAACTCTGTACTTTTGGTAGTAACTTTTTCACATTTGGCTCCCAAACTCTGGAATAGCCTTCCTGATAACGTTCGGGGTTCAGACACACTCTCTCTGTTTAAATCTAGATTAAAGACACATCTCTTTGGCCAAGCATTCAAATAATGCATCTCGTAATCTTTTACTGCAGTTATATCTGATCAAATGTGCATCATTATTCTTTAGCTTAGGTTAAACAAATCAATTTTACTTGGTTGGAACAGCAGCTACGCTAATTATGTCTCTATTAGTGCTGCATTCGATACTATAGATCATGACATACTCATAGATCGATTACAAAACTATACAGGTATTCAAGGGCAGGCTTTAAGATGGTTTAGATCCTACCTGTCCGATCGCTACCACCTTGTTCATTTAAATGGGGAGTCATCTCAATTATCACCAGTAAAATATGGAGTGCCACAAGGATCTGTCCTAGGTCCTCTGCTATTTTCGATATACATGTTGCCACTTGGTAATATTATTAGGAAATACGGGATTAGTTTCCACTGTTATGCCGATGATACTCAACTATATATCTCAACAAGACCAGATGAAACTTCTAAATTATCTAAGCTAACGGAGTGTGTTAAAAATGTAAAAGAATGGATGACCAATAATTTTCTCCTATTAAATTCGGATAAGACAGAGATATTACTTATTGGACCAAAAGACAGTACGCCGAATCTCGTGGATTACAATTTGCAACTAGATGGATGTACGGTTACTTCCTCTACAGTCAAAAATCTGGGTGTTATATTAGATAGCAACTTGTCTTTTGAAAATCATATTTCCCATGTTACAAAAACGTCATTCTTCCATCTTAGAAACATTGCCAAGTTACGAAACATGATACCTGTTTCTGATGCAGAAAAGCTAGTTCATGCATTCATGACCTCTAGACTGGACTATTGTAATGCACTGCTAGGTGGTTGTCCTGCATCTTCAATAAACAAGCTACAGGTAGTCCAAAATGCAGCGGCTAGAGTCCTTACCAGGTCAAGAAAATATGATCATATTACCCCAATTTTGCAGTCTCTGCACTGGCTACCTGTTAAGTTCCGTATCAGTTACAAAATATTATTACTTGCCTATAAGGCCCTTAATGGGTTAGCTCCTGCGTACCTAGCTAGTCTTCTACCACGCTACAATCCATCACGCTCTCTAAGGTCGCAAAATTCTGGACTTTTGGTAGTACCTAGGATAGGAAAGTCCACTAAAGGAGGTAGAGCTTTTTCGCATTTGGCTCCCAAACTCTGGAATAGCCTTCCTGATAATGTTCGGGGTTCAGAGACACTCTCTCTGTTTAAATCTAGATTAAAGACACATCTCTTTGGCCAAGCATTCAAATAATGCATCTCGTAATCTTTTACTGCAGTTATATCTGATCAAATGTGCATCATTATTCTTTAGCTTAGGTTAAACAAATCAATTTTACTTGGTTGGAACAGCAGCTACGCTAATTATGTCTCTATTTGTTTCTCTGTTTTTGCTATGGGATTGACATCCCGTGGTAACTAGGATTTACACAAGCTTCAGTCTGGATCCAGAACACCTGAGAAGAGATGATGCCAACCCCTCAGAGGACCTCAGATGATGCCAACCCTGAAACAACATACAAAACTACCACATTTTGCTATAAGTTTGATTGCATCATATAATAATTGCTGTTAATAGTGTTCATCGTCTGATTGATTACGTCTTTAATTGATTTTTACATACATTTCTGCCATATGTACATTAACTGACAGTCACCACTGATAAGCTACCACTAAATATATTGTAGAAACTTAATTTTCTGTTAGAGTTGCTTTGCAACAATTTTTATTGTGAAAAGAGCTATACAAATAAACTTAAATTTAATAAAAAATATATGTATATTTTTTTTGTCCAAGTCACTCGCAGCGTCTTATACAGTGAGAAAGCTACATGTCACAAAAACATGAAGACCTTTTGTGATTTCGTTCAGCATTTTGGTGGCTCAGTGTAATATTTATTCTACATGTATCACTGTTAGGAATGTTCATTTTAACCAGTTAACCGACCGTAAGAATTTTTGACCGATTAATACAATCAGTTAAATGGTTTAAAAAGTAATTTATTAAATTTTTTTTCAGTAATTTATAAAAATATTTAAAAAGGTTTGCTGCATGGATAAAATACGTTACGCGTATATAAAAAAAAATGCAAGTCGAGTATAAGTCGCATTTTATTATTTCTTTCGCCTAATGCCGACGCAAAATGTTTACAAACATTATAATAAACACTGTAAACATAGCTAGGCTATTTTAGTTCCCCTCACTCCACAACAAATCCTTTCAATTAACAGTATTTAGAAAAGAACAAGAATTTAAAATATAAGAAGCTATAGCAATATAAACGACAAGCCAAAATGAATTCATTTAGGCTAAACCGAAACTGAAACCAACGTTGGGTCTCTCATTTGACACAATATCAAATGGTTCCGTATTCACGATGTATTTGAATGCCAAAATAGCCTATTATTTATTATGTAGCCTACTTCACTTGCATTCCAATATCCACGTAAAACAAAATGTTTTGCATAACATCACGGCGGTATGGTGATAACACTTAACGGCACAGACTTTACTACATATTTTAACTGAGCAGTGTGTTTTTTCCCCATATGTTTGACTATTTTATTATGATAATGAACAAATGAAGCAATGCTTAACTGTGTGCGCGCATGCGGCACTGGCACAATCACTTGAATTTTTTCCTTCTGACATTGGAAACTGATCCTTTTAGTCGTAAAGATAATTAGAATTGTAAAAAGTTTGCTTTTATTTGTGTACATTCACAAAACAAACTTTTGTAAAATAAGCCTAAAGAAAAATAGGATGCCGCTTTCTGCCATCTGGTTTTCTTTCGCACAGCACAAAAATGAACCGAAACTCCGCATACTAGGCTACATAATAATAATAATATTAATTTATGTATTTAGCAGATGCTTTTATCCAAAGCGACTTACAGAGCATTCAGGCTATACATTTTTTACCAGTATGTGTGTTTCCTGGGACTCGAACCCACAACCTTTTGCGCTGCTAACACAATGCTCTACCACTGAGCCACAGGAACATTACTTGTTGCACAGTTTTTCTCATATAGGCCTATTTATTATTATTAATATATATAGCCTAGCTTTATGATGTTTTTGATGGGATGGGGGGGGAAGTTCAACGTGGGATTCACAAAACACTTGCTGTTAAAAGATGGATCACTATCCTGTTAATTTGGACTAGCTGCTCCACTGAATCACAACCTGTAAGTATGATAAATAATATGTATGATAAATAGTATGATAAATAATAGATGTTTATATTTTCTATAGAGCGTTCAAAATACAGAACTACTGAAATAGGCGTATCATTTCCGAAATGCTCTGTACACCGTAGACCAATCACAACAGACTGGGCCATCTGACCAATCAGAGCAGAGCAGGCTCACAGAAAGGAGGGGTTTAGAGAGACTGAATCTTTGAACTGCTTCGAACTAATCGTTTGAGAATCGCTGGAAAATGAGGTGATATTAAATGCATATTTTGAGAAAACGAAAGCGTTTTTTTGACCTTGCATGCATGTAATCCTATTGTAGGAGACTCCCAAAACTATATTAGGAACTGTAAAAATGGCATGATTGGGGCACTTTAAACTATTAGTAACTAATATATATATATACACACACATATATTCAAATTGACAAGTTTACATATTTAAAATTGTATTTGAATTTTATTGATTTAACTAGTAAATTGCTTTCAAAAAAACTAATAGCTTTAACAAAAAGACAAAAAATGTTGGACAGCTGCAAACAATCAGTGAACTAATTAGGGTTACTTCTGAACCTTTATTGCAAGCAGATTCAAAGCAATCCAGCTGTGTCCATTTTGTTATGTGTACCTGTTTGTCGTCTCTGTAAATGTCTTCTGCCCTGTGAGAAGCTGGACTGACTGTGTTCTCCATCAGATGGACTCTGACTAACACCTGCTGTTGTCATGTCATTATCTGCAGCTGCAAAACACACAAAGTAGTTAAATTACAAACCTACTTCTAAATGAAAGCACAAACAAACTTCAAAAGCAACTACTGTACCTGTTGTGCTCCCAAGCTTAAAACTGACATCTTCATTTTCTAAGAGATGAAACTGGGCGCTAGCAGATCCAAACATGGGATCTTTGTCACTGAGCATGTTCTTCAGTGAATCTTCAGGTTGGCCGTGACCTGCTTCAAACTCATCACTAGCTTCACATTCCAGGTTCTGTCCGAGCAGTAAGGAATCATCCAACTGGTCACTGGGAACCAGATGATTGAATGGGCCACCAACTATATCCATGAATGCCTGCACTGTATGGTTTGCTCTGGAAAAGTAAAACAGGTAATTGTTTTAAATGTATCTTGAACACTGCATTATCTTCTAATGTTGAGTATTTTGACAAATAAGTTGGATTGATGACATTAACTCCACATATATGCTCATTGCTTTGCTTCCGTCCAAAAAAAAAAAAAGAAAAGAATCTTAGTTTCTCATACTTTTTAAAATGTTTGGCGTTAAAGCAAAATGAACGGCAAACCATACACCGACATAGGGTAGACAGGGGCTAGTTGTCACAGGGGCTGTATCTCAGTAACTACCAGCTTTCAATTCCAAAGTCCAATTGCAAAAAAGTTTGTTTACTCTAGCAGTGGGTTTTGAATGTTGTAGGCAACAGTGTTCAACAGATTTGGCAATATAACATTAAAACGTTGTTGTTTTGGAGCCATGACTCAAGATATGTTCTTAACCAAATTAAGCTTTAGAGAGTTTTAAGGCATTCCGGTAACACTTTATTTTAAGGTCTCATTGTTACAGTGTAACTATACAAATAAGTACTGGGTAATATATTAATTAACTACATGTACTTGCTATATGGTTTGGATTAGGGTTCAGTTTAGGGTTACTTGCATGTAATTAATTGTTATAGTAGTAGGTACATGTAACGTGTAACAAGGACACCGTAAAATAAAGCGTTACAAGCATTCCTTTTTTCAGCTCCATTACGGCTTGAAATAAACTATTTAATTGAAATGCCATAAAACTTGAAGCAACTTTACGAAATCAACATCAAGTTATGTGCCTATACATACGTTCAAAAAAAACTACTCTAGGAAATATTCATTTCAATAAAGAGTGACATCTAGCCCCGCTCTCCCCTACTTGTAATAACACAGCTACAGAAATGTTTGTCAAATGAATTAGAACAGCAAGCATCAGGTGTCAAACTGTACACGTGCATTACAGACAACACAAACACTGCAAAAAAATTAATTGTTTCAAGTGTTAAATGAAACATTTCGCTTTCAGTGTTTTTATTTTGGCTCTAGATCGGCTCACGTGCACAGACAGCTAGCGCATGCGGCCCTCAGCAGCTCACACATTCACTGACTCTCTCCGAGCAGAAAAGGCAGCTTTAAAAAACGGCGTTAGTGTTTGAAAAAGATGCATTCGTCGTTTAAGCAGAGCACGGCATTTAAAAAAAGCCTCACAAAACAAACACACCACCAAACGCTTCCGCGGGCCTTTCCCAACTAGCCTGCGTGTATTCCACCCGCTCACCAGACCGAATTAAACTCCCTTTTATCAACAACAAGCGTTCGACACCGCCTCCCAAATGTGCATATATAGTTAGCGGCACATTCGACGCGGTTTTTTGCACAAACTCGTCTCGAGTCGCGTCGCGTGCACCGCAGGAAGGCCTCGCGCTAAACGAACTGAGAGCGTGCACGCCCACTTCGCGCGAGACGCTAGATAAAACACTCACCGCGTTTCTCACTGTGATCGAAGAGCCAGCGCATAATGGGAGAAGGACTTGTATTCTCGCTTACGTTGTTGGGACGCCATACGCGTTGTCGTTAATGCCACAACCTTTTCCGCTTGAGAACTGTGATGGGACACAAGTAGTACTTCCTGTTGACCCTCTGAGCCAGCTAACGACTCGTGACGCGCTGGATCCGTCGGCAGGGGGCAGTGTGTGATCTAGCTCTAGTCAGTGCTTTACTGGTAGAAGCTAAAGTGTATGGCCCACAGTCTACCCAATCTACTATGGTATGGCCAAAGCATTTGCAGGATAGTATTTCAACAAATAATAATCACGTTATAGTACGTGAGATTGAAAGATAAGCAAACAAACAATTGTATGTTTAAAGAAATAATTGCATGAATTTATTTAAGTAATATTAGTAATTATTTGAAGTAATAAAGTAACATCGTTTCCCACTTTATATTTATATTTGTGTATATAATTTAATATTAATATCCGATGTTTGTCTAAAGTTCCTCTCTTTGTTTGTGGTTTTGGTTTCCTTACTTGAAAAGCATCCTCCCACTGAGCTATCAATGCGGACGACCCAGAGTTTAGAACAAATTAAGAATATCCAGTTTGTGTGCTTTAGCAGAGTCCAAGATGGATCCCTGTAAGTATCTTCTAATATAAATGTATAAACTTAAATGACAAACAAACAGTTTACTTGTTTTTTTCCATCCTCTAGTTACTCTTATGCATCTGGTGCAGCAGCAGGTAAAAAAAAAATCTCTATTAACAGTTTAACAATAAAACTGGTGTATGGCCTTTCACCTGGGATAATTGATGTCTTTAGGTGCTGCTGGGATCCCTTCATCAGGTCAAGCCATCCTGGGGGCTGTGGGAGCCACTGAGGGTGCTGCTGCCAGCATGGCTAACAAATGTACTTTGTAACGGTTTCAAATCTGTGCATTAATGCGTTTATCAAATATCTCTTATCATTTTCCTACTGTGATCTAAGTGATTAACATCACATTGGAATGTCTGTATCAGCAGTTTAGTGTGTGGAAGGTGCTCATAAAATGAAAAAAAAAAAAAAAAAAAAGGTCTCTTTCTTTATTTGTCAATCTAATTGCGTGTAATTCAATGTGATTCATCACGGGATAACACACTTAATCTGTCATTGGGGAGTTTTCAGATTTCCACACTGGAGAAATACTCTGTATTCAAGAAACTTAAATTGATAGGATTACTGAGGTTACTTATTAAAGTTCTTCCGGGAGCTTATAGGTTCCGTGTTATAAGTTTCTCATAGAAATGATAGCCTGAGAGGTTCTCCAAATGATTCCACTAGTGACTTCGTAATGATTATGAAGAGATTAAGCCTATTAATCCATTTAAATCATTTATTTTATCATTTGTTTATCACTGACTTACAAACAAGATTGCAGGGTCACCTTCACCTTGTGTCACCTATCTGCAATATAATAACAACAAAAGGGATGCAATTTGTTCTGTACCCTGACTTTATGCACATTATATACAGATTTGTTGTGTATTTCTGTGTCAGTATATGGCCGTTTTCTTCCATCTTCTCTATTATAATACAGCCATCTGACCAGAACGCAGGTTATGTGACATACTCGGGTAAGTTTACGGATAAGTGTAGCTTTTGTTTCCAAAAAAATGACGCAACAGAATGTAAGCAGCTTTAGCAAATTACTCCCTGAACATAACCTGCTATGGAGGGTTAGTTTAGTACAGGTTAATGCCTCTCAGCTGCAAACAAAACAAGAAAAATAAAGTACTAGGGGAAGAGTGGGGATGGTTGCAACATGACTCCCTCCTTCAATCAGAAACGAGTTACAGTGATGATATTCATACTGCTCATGCACAACTAGCCCCTCATCCTACACTGCAAAAACAGATGTGTCAAAAACAACACACATGGTTGTGTTGACAGCATTCTGACACATGTTGTGTAGGATATGAACACACAATGTGTAATTTAAAAAAAAAAAGCCTTTGGACAGATTGACACAATAAATGTGTTCTCTCCTGGGCCGTCACTTTGTGCTTATGGAAATAAATACAATAAATATATTTCATATGGTAGCACATAAAAAGCTCTAAAATGACTAAAAACCATTAATAAAATAAATATACAATATATACATCTCAATTTATTAAACTTAAAATATTAACGGCTATTTTTTGTCGGCCAATCACGTCGTGTGCTGAAACAGGAAAACATGACCAAACAAGTTGTCTAGAACACCAGATCATTTTATAAACACCTAAAAGATACGGTGGCCGAGAGAGCTCAACGCGCTGCAACTTAAGAAAACGCATGCAAATTGAAAAAACACCAGCAAATTAAGAAAACATCTTCATCAGTTTGACAACACACGCGCTGCAAATCCTCACAACACATGCAAATGAAGAAACGCTGCAAATCCTCACAACACATGCAAATGAAGAAACGCTGCAAATCCTCACAACACATGCAAATGAAGAAACGCTGCAAATCCTCACAACACATGCAAATGAAGAAACGCTGCAAATCCTCACAACACATGCAAATGAAGAAACGCGCTGCAAATAGCACGAACCACAACGGAAATGTTTCAAGGGGACCCAAAAAAAGTGACGGACCCGGCTGGGATTTGTTTTGTGCAGTGGCTTTTTTTTTTCGAGTTTCTGCTAGTGATTCCTTATTTTTTATTTGTATTTTTTTTATTGAAGATATAACATTCACAGGGGATACAGTCATAGCAATAAATTACATACACAACCAGAATACAAAACAATAAATATATAAAGAATAATAAAAATGAAATATAAACAGAACAAAAACAAATAAATAAAAAGTTAAACATCTTTTCTTTTTTTCCATTTTCTTAAATAAATAAATCATAAATAAATTAAAATTAAAAATAACTTAAATGGAAAATTACACATAAAATGTCAACTTCAAAGAATACACAGGAGGTAACCCTTGCATCAAAGTCAATATTTTTTCCATCAGTACAGTAGTTTTAACAGCTTTCTTATTAAGTGATGAGCAGAGAGATTCAGAAAATCATTTCAAATCAATACAAAAAATCCTAAAATTGGGCATACAATTTGTGCAGTGGCTATTGGTCAGTAGAGTTGTCGGTGAAC
>NW_015505517.1:1375037-1402398 GCF_001515645.1 Sinocyclocheilus grahami | reverse complement strand
TAGAATTGTGAGATATAATCTCGGAATTGCGAGAATAAAGTCAGAATTTTGAAATATAAAATCAAATTTACCTTTTATTATTCTTTTATTCCATGGCTCCATAGACTGCCGCTTGAAAACCCTCATTTTCTGCCTCCAGATAGGCTCCGCCCACAACAACCGTCATCCCTGTTTCGGATCTGTAAGACTATCGCACTCCCTAACGTCAATTTCGTTGAATAACGGTGCTTATCGCTGGGTGACAAGCTCTTGTAATATGCCGAGAACATTTTGAAAATGACATCTAATCAATATAATTTATAATCTTTTTAAACCTAACTATTTTGTACCCTATCCGTGAAATTCTCTAGCCATAAAGGCTATCTCTCCCGGGTTTTCGGCAACCATGATGCGCGCGCATCCTGAATGTTTACAAACCTATAATTGGTCTATAGTAGCCTACTTAATTAAAGGGACACTATTTCTTTAAATGCTCAAATAGTTTTGGCTGATGGAATGACACTGGTGACTGTGGCCACACCTAATTATAAAAAGGTAGTAAGGTAAATGTAAGCAAATATTATCCGTTTTGAATTTTACACATGAATTGAGTTAACTTATAAATTAATAGGCTATATGTTTTGGGGTTTGTTACATATGTTGCTAAATATGTTTGTTTAACGTAATAATAAACAATGTGGGTTAATAATTTATAATTAGAATACAGGATATCATTTTTGATAAATCAGAGATGGCCCACTTTATCTGAAAAGACATTTGTTTATACGTTTATTGGTAGGCCTATATTGAAATAAATAACATTATATTTCTGCTGGACTTTAAAGAGATAAAACTATGTGTTATAAAATACAAAACAAATTTTATTTAGGCTAATGCTGCATACATTTGTAATGAATTGTGCACATTAAAGACATTAGGTAACTTACTTCACGAAAATCCACTCTATATTGAATTATTCAGGATCTGTGAATTCAAGTGAAGGCCCTGCATTCATGTATGAATTCTGTTGTGGAAATCTCATTTTGAATGACTGGTTTTTAAATAATTTCATTCGTTTTATCAGGTGCGGCTGGAATCCCTGTTGCAGCTCAGGCTGCCATAGGTGCCATAGGTGCCACTGTGGGTGCAGCTGTGGGTGGACCATTGATATGCAGTGCAGGAGCCACAGGTGAATCCATTATTCTCTTTTGAGTACTGATTTGGTTTTTGTTTTTTAGTTTTATTTTTCATTATAATTAAGGTTTAATTCTCTTCACTGTATAAGTGCTGTCTAACACTGGCAAAAGCTTTGGTTTTAAGTTGAACATCTGCCTATCCAACTAAGTAAAATGCTTTATAGCAGCAGTGTCTGTTTCATATGAGGTTTTTTATTTGCTATGGTAGCTCTGGAAACATGTGTGATCAAAACCGGTTCAAACTCGTTTTTGTTTTCAAAAATCAGGTGCTGTCGCAAGCGGAGGCATCGTGGGAACTGCCGTGAGCTCAGTTGCCAGGTTAATCGGCAACTGCACTGCGTAAATGCCCCAAAAGGCCCTTCAGAAAATGTAAGGATTCATAAAATCAAACATAACATTTATATAATCTACAACCACAAACATGGGCAGTATAAATCTGTTTTTAATACATAATAATAATAATCTTTCTCTTCTGCTGTAGATTCTGTACTAATCTAGCTTTCTACTTTAAACTTAATGTTTAACTTAACACACCGCACACATTGTTTGCTTCTATGAATTATTGCTTGTGATGTATAAAAACATCTGCTAAATAGGTCAATGTAATTATAACAAAATTGTCTTGGCTAACATTGTACATGAACTTTGTCCTTGGGGGAAAATCTGTAAGATTAAGCTGTTTTAATTAAACTGTTTAACACTTAAATGATTTAAATACATTTTATTATGACTAAGTCTGTGTCTTTCTTTCTGTCTTTTCTTTCGCTAGGGGCAATTGGTTTTACAGCAAGACCAGCATACAAAAAAGACAATTTACAATACATAAAAAAGTACATTAAAAAAAACACAGGACCACACAAGACAAAACAACTACCTGCTTCCACCTATACTTCCACCCACATGCCCAAATTTAGCAAAGAGATAGAAGTAGGAATAAATGAATGTTTGTACCTGTTACTCCTAACAGAAGGAAATCTTAACCGAGATCCTGAGGGTAAAAACAAACTCAAAGTAGAGAGGATGGGAAGTAACCATTAAGATGGATTGTGCTTTTCTAACTACCTGGCGATTATGTAGGTCGGTAGGATGACTCTGCTGAACTCCTAAAATCTTACTGCTAGTGTTAACAATTTTCACCAGTGCAGTCTTTGCCTTAGACTGCCATACCAGCATAACATAGCAAATGCTAAAACAGACTCAATATAAGAGTCATCAGGAATCTATTAACGTAAAATTTGGACAGTCTCCATAGACAGACGTTGCAGGCCCCTTTTACAAATCTTCTCCACATTGACATTCAAATTCAGCTTGTTATCAATCACACATCCCAAATACTTATATGATTCCACAAACTCAACCTCCTGATCTTTAATAGTGGTTCTCTTTATACCACTTTGATTACGCCTAAAATCAATATGCATGTCTTTAGTTTTTAACACATTTATTTGCAGGAATGCATTATCACACCACTGAACAAAATCATCTACCACGAGGCCATGGTCATTTTCATCCGCATGGAGGAGGCTGACAATAGCTGAATCATCTGCATATTTTACAATAAATCTATTCTCATGCCTACTCCTGCGATCGTCAGTGTATAAAATATACAGGAGTGGAGAAAGCACACATCCCTGAGGGGACCCTGTGGATGAAGACAGTACCTCAGACAAACACCCATTTACCCTTACTCTCTGAATTGGATCAGTTAGAAGGTCAAGGATTCAACCAATGATACAAAAATCAAAACCAAAGCTCAAAAGTTAATTTCTCTACTAAAATGTGAGGTTGAATCATATTAAAAGCAGATGAGAAATCAACAAATAAAATTCTAGCATTAGTCTTAGTTCCCTCTAAATGCTTAAGTACCAAATTCAACAAGGTGGCCGTAGCATCCTCTACCCTACACCTGGCCCTATAAGCAAACTGAAGAGGATCGAGAGAATCTTCTACCATTGTAAGGAGCTCTTTTTTTCAACAATCTCTCAAAACGTTTCATTACTAAAGAGGTCAGCGCAACTGACCTAAAATCTTTTAGTTCTACTGGATGATTATTTTTAGCCACTGGGATGACTGTAGAGGATTTCCATAATCTCGGCACCTTCTGTTGAATAAGGGACAGTTGAAAAATAAAATAATAAATAGTTCCCAATTGCTCTGCACAGGAGATAAGCAGCCAACCTTCAATATTATCAGGGCCCAAGCTTTTCCCAGCTTTTGAATGTTTAAACATGTTAATAACATCCTGTTCTTCAAACGGGATAGGTCTATTACCAATTGAATTATTTTTCTGCTCACAAAGAATATTCTCAAAATCATGAGTATCAAACCTTGCAAAAAATTCATTGAATGCTTGTGCAAGCTGAAAATCATCTCTATACCCTTCCAGTACTATATTAGAATCTCTTTTAGGCTTTGTCCCAACTATGGTTTTCATGCCATCCCAGACTGAACCCAAATTACTATTTCTTAACTCCCGTTCTATTTTCTCTTTATAATGCAGCTTTGCCTTATTTATCTCCAATTTCACTTGCTTTTTTAACTGATTCAGCTCAGAAAGATTTCCTTTCTGAAATGAATGCTGTCTTTCTTTAAGCAGCACCTTGAGTGATTTAGTTATCCATGGTTTGTTATTTGGGTACACCTTTACAGACCTTTCGGGAATAATGTTATCAACACAATAGGACACATAACAGCTAACAACATCAGTAAGTTCATCTATGTCAGCACATGACTCTTTAAACATTTCCCAATCAGTGCATTCATAACCCCCTTGTAGAGTCGAGATGGAATCTTCAGTTCAGTTCTTAGACTGTCTGATTAAAATGTTCCCCCTCCTTAGGGCTGTACGATATAATGGGACAAGTTGAATATAATTATGGTCAGCCCCTCCTAGCGGGGGAAGAGGAAGAGATTTATATGCATCCTTTATAGAACCATAACATAAATCTAGAGTCCTGTCATGTCTGGTTGGACATGTGACATATTGGTAAAAGTCTTTCAAGGTCTTATTCAACAAACAATGGTTAAAATCACCCATAATTAACATTGGTGCATCGGGAGAAATGAAATGGTTACTTGTAGTATACTTTCTGAAGCTTTAGCACTGTTTGCCCTCGGATGAATATAGACAACAGTAACAAATATTTAAGGAAACTGACGTGGCAGGTATGAAAGGCGTAACGATACAGACAGTAATTCAACATCTTGAGTACACAGTCTTTCTCTCACAATGGCGTTCTTACAGTACCTTTGATTTACATACAGGCAAACTCCTCCTCCTGTCTTGTATTATCTAAAAGCAAAAAGTATAGAATAATGTTGGCAGTGTCAAGGTCATTCTTTGTTTGCTTAACATCAAGTAGGCCTACCTTGAATGCATCATAAAAATCATTTTTGGATAAATGTAATTATCAGAATACTGACAGACTGGTTTTGGATGACAACCAGATAGCCTGAAAGAAACTTATTGAACAAAAGTGTTGGGACACAACTAATTATTGGTGACTCAATTTTCACAGGTGTATAACATCAAGCACCTGCCATGTAGTCAGCATTTAAAACATTTTTTGAAAAAAAAAAATATAATATATATATATATATATATATTCTGAAGAGCTCAGTGAATTAAAATGTGGTACTGTGATCAGATGCCACCTTTGCAGTAAGTCAGTTTGTGAAATTTCATCCCTGCTAAACATTCCACAGTCAGCTGTAAGTGGTATTAATGGAAAGTAGAAGCCTTTAGGAACAGCAGCAACTCAGTGATGAAGTGGAAGACCGTAAATTCACAAAGTAGGTTACTGAGAGCTGAGGCACTGAAGCACATGATGCTTCGAGCCAGCGCTCGGATTCATATCTGAAGAGTTCCAGCTGAGGGTTTGGCAGATACCAGGAGAATGTAACCTGCCTGACTGCATTGTGCCAACTTTAAAGATCGGTGAGGGAGGTATATTGGTATTCAGCTTTTTTTGAAGGGTTGGGCTATGCCATTAAATGTCATTAAATGTGCAATGTCATTAAAGTCCCCGTTGGTGTAATGGTCCCAGTCAGAAAATAAATTTGGCCCAGATTTGGCATGCATCTGTCACAGCTGGCATTCATCCGGCACTGGCATACAGCATGTGGGCCAAACATGGCGCGGGTTTGGCAGAGATGGTACCGGGTTTAAGACGGCACACAAGACATGGGCCAGATGTCAAGTGTAGTATTTGGCCCAGATGTCAAATATAGATTATGGATAAGTATGGCCGATCTTGACCCACATTTAAAATCCATTTCAAATATTTGTGCGTCACTTTGAGGAGTTTATTTCAGCTAATTAAAAAGTTTAGCTTCGAGATAGACGGCGCGCGTCAAAGATGGATGCTGACCCTGACCACCAAGGAAGTTGAGCAGATCTCAGCAAATGATGTGGAATTACAGAGACTGAAAACTGCCATTCAAACAGACTGTTTTGATGACTGCCCTGCATACAGACATATTGCAGGTGAGCTATGTGTTGTTGGACAAATAATACTCAGAGGGACAAGAATTGTTTTGCCACAGTCGCTGCGAGGAAGAGCGTTACAGTTGGCTCATGAAGGTCATCTTGGTGTAATAGGAACAAAACAACACCTGAGAACAAAGGTTTGGTGGCTAACTAGATGTTCCAGAACCGCTGTCCCCCACAGTGATGCCTGAAGGGCCCTGGCAAAACTTGGCCACAGACTTTCTTGGTCCTTTACCTGATGGACATTCAATCCTGGACTATTACAGTAGGTACTACGAATATGTGATCCTCAAATCCACAACTGCAGAAAAAGTGATTGACAGTTTGAAGGACATTTTCAGTCGGCATGGACTTCCCTTAACAATCAGGTCAGATTGTGGGCTACAATTCAAGTCCAGTCAGTTTCAAACATTTGTCAGGAAAATGGAATCCACCACATTAAAACAACCCCAAAGTGGGCGCAAGCAAATGGGTGAAGTGAAGTGAAGCAAATGAAGTGGAAAGACAAAATGCATCACTTATGAAGTAAGTACAAATTGCCCAAGCTGAAGGCCAGGACTGGAGAAAAGAGCTACGCAAGTATGTGACTGTCTACAGAGCCATACAACACTCCACAACGGGCAAAAGCCCAGTAGAACTTCTTTTTCAGAGGAAGGTAAGAGGAAAGTTACCAGACATTGCAACAACCCACAGTGACCTGGAAGCTCGAGACAGGGACACAGAGCAAAAAGGAAAAGCCAAAATATACACAGACAACAGACGGAATGCAAAGACATCTGACATAGAGGTTGGGGATCAAGAGCTTGTGAGGCAAGACAAAACAGACAAGTTCACAACAACATTGCACAGTACACCTCACAAAGTCATACACAGAGAAGGTAACAGTATTGTTCAGTAACCCACTGGAGCGAAATATGCTCGGAACACAACATTCGTCAAGAAGTTTCATTCAATGGAAACACCAACAGTGAATCGTGATATGAAATGTGCTCAAAAGCCAAATTCAGATGAGCAACAAAAAGGAACAGCAGAGGAATGCAAAATGAACTGTGAAACAATTCAGGAAGAGGAACAAACTCCTAAACCGTGCAGGCCTCAGCGACAAATCAAATTGCCTGAAAGACTTAGAGACTATGTTATTGAGTGACTAATGAGATTCAAATGCTGAAAAAAAGAGGACATTTAAGTTTAAGTTGTTCCAAGGACCTTAAAAGCTATGTTAGTAAAAAAAAAAAAAAGGTCCCAAATGAGTTATGTCATGGTTCAATGTATTTGTTTTAAAAGCATTGGGGATGTTCTATGAAGTCGTGAAGAGCTGATAAGAAGAAAAAAAGAAGTTGTTACATGTCTTGAATGTTCTGAAATCTGTGAGTTGTAAGAAGATGAGAATGTGTTAGATAGGGTAAATTCATATTCAAGTAGAGGGGGGATGTTGTGTATTGGTGTGATGTCATCACGTAAGAGGTGGTAGTAAAAGTGGATGGCAAGTTCAATCAGGCGTCTGTGTGGTTTGATCCGATATAAATAGTGAGTTTATAACACTCTGTATAATAGAATTATGTTTAATCTGCTTTCAAGTTTATAATGAGGGAAATTCCTGCAAACATATTCAATAGAGCATGTAGGTTAGATGAATAAATAAATACACACATACTATCAGATTAAATAAGTCATTTGAAAACTTTGCTTCTGACCTTCGATGATCCAGTTCAACCGTACTAATAAGCAAAAATACTCTAGACAAACATTTGTGTGTCTTTTTTTGTTGCTGAACTGTGTTGAAATTTCTTCTTCTGCATTCAACTGTACGGACGTAAATTTACTTTCCCTTCAGCCTGAGTCTTATTCATTTCAATGTTGGTGTGAAAAGGCTTTTATATTTGCCAAAAATATGATTTTTTATTTAAAAAACAAACAAGCAAGCCCTGTCCAGATTTAAAAAGTAACGCAAAAGTAACGTAACACAATACTTTCCATAAAAAGTAACTAAGTAACGTAATTAGTTACTTTTTTATGGAGTAACGCAATATTGTAATGCATTACTTTTAAAAGTAACTTTCCCCAACACTGGTTTTATATATATATATATATAAAAACTGACTTCAAACAATGTTTGGCATTATTCACTGCTTTCATATTCTCATTTAATTTACAGTTTGATTGGCCTACTATCCACTTAAACAATACATGATGAAGTTTCAGGACATTTTATTGGACTTTTATGTACTATTTATGTAAATTCGTAACTTTGATGTGTTTTAATGGGCGCGCGAGTTGAGCATTCAAATCGCATTTAAACTGGAGCTTAAGGAGTTACCATGGAAACGGGGCGTCAACTCACTCAGTTGACAAGTAGCGAGAGTCCGTCTCTCTGCTGTTTTCACTGCTTTCAGGTAAGTTTAGTCCCTAAAATGACACAAATAATACATACAACCGTTCCTTGTCTGGAATCCAGATCTGGTCCAAGCAAAAGCTGGTTGTGTGGGCCGGAGCTGGGCCGGAGAAAAATGGCTATGTGGGGAGTAACAATGCTTTAGCCCAGATGTCTTCCAAATCATCTGGAAAGCATCTGTGTACAAACATTTGATAAACGTCTTTGAAAAGTCAATTTTACATGCATTATAAATCATAAACATCTTAAAGACATTTTCTAATAGTCTATTTAAAAATGCCCTAGAGACATATTGCAGAACTCTCTAAAATACGTCTTTTCCAGATGTAAACACACACATCTAATAGACGTCTCTATGTGTGTGTGCTATCAGGGAGTGTATATCTGGAAAAGCAAAAATTGCCTGTAACATACTTGGTTGGTCTGGGAAGCAGTGTAAAAGCACTGTACCATGTTTTAGTTCATGAGAATTTGCAGAAGTCGAAGGTAATAAAATATAGAGGAAGTGTATTGTTTTCAGATGTGTTTCGGTTTCCTTTCTCAAAAAGTAGCCGCCCACTAAGTTATTAAGGCAAGCTCTCGCATACAAGAGCATCAGTGCAAAGCAAGAGCATCCTGAGTTTGCTTGCTTTAGTAAAGTCGACTTAAGATGGATCCATGTAAGTATATTCTAATAGAACTGTAGAATTTTAAAAAACATAGCTCACATGCTCTGATCAGGGAGTGTATATCTGGAAAAGCAAAAATTGCCTGTAACATACTTGGTTGGTCTGGGAAGCAGTGTAAAAGCACTGTACCATGTTTTAGTTCATGAGAATTTGCAGAAGTCGGAAGGTAATAAAATATAGAGGAAGTGTATTGTTTTCAGATGTGTTTCGGTTTCCTTTCTCAAAAAGTAGCCGCCCACTAAGTTATTAAGGCAAGCTCTCGCATACAAGAGCATCAGTGCAAAGCAAGAGCATCCTGAGTTTGCTTGCTTTAGTAAAGTCGACTTAAGATGGATCCATGTAAGTATATTCTAATAGAACTGTAGAATTTTAAATGTTTGTTTCTCAACAATTGTTTACTTGTTTTTTCTTTGCCCTAGTTACGCTTATTGGAGCTGGTGTAGGAGCAGGTAAAAATTAAATAGCCTACATTTTTATTGTATTTTCAATCCTATTTTATTTAGTCCAAATCAAGAATATATATATAAATGTTTTAGTTGCATATTTCAGTGGTCTGTATACAGTAATGTGCTCCAGTGTTTCCACCTGAACTAACCTGCTTATACTGTGATTGCACCAATAGTCATAACAGTTGCTGCAGCTCCTGCTGTTCTAGCAGCGGCAGGTTTCACTGCAGGTGGAATTGCTGTTGGTTCTATTGCCTCCTCTTTGATGTCAGCTGCTGCTGTCGCTAACGGAGGAGGGATCGCAGCTGGATCCGTGGTTGCAACTCTTCAAGCCGCTGGTGAGTCACATATCAGGGAAAACATTTTTTTTAAATAGTTTAACAACAGTTATTTATGCACAAGGGCAAATACACAAACCCTTCAGCTAACAACTGAATTTATGTCATCAGGTGCTGCTGGAATCCCTTTGGCAGGTCAAGCCATCGTGGGGACTGTGGGAGCCGTGGTGGGTGCCGCTGCCAGTATGGCTAGCAACTGTACTTTGTAACTGGTTCAATTTATTGTATCAGTAACTAGTGCTATATATCTATCTCTATATATGTTCATTATCTCGTTGTCTGTTTCAGTGATCAACATCACTTAGAATGTCAGTAGCTCTAGGTTTAGGTGTGTATGAGATCATCTTTTCATATACACCTGCGTTAAGGGTGCTGTTTATAGCACTGACAAAACAAGAAGAAAAAACATATTAGCTCTCTCTGTCATTTCTTTAGCTATCATAAACCGATTTTGTGTAATTCACTGTTACATCGAGTTACTCTAACTATCATTAGGGGAGTTTTGCTGAATAATGAAAAGGGTTTCTCCGATTTCCGCACAAGAGGAACATTCTGGAACCATAGGCACTATTTTTCATGTGGTCAGCAAACTTATTTAAGCTATAAGAGAGGTTCTCCACCACATGTTTCCTATAGAGTATGGCTTTCCAAAGGTTTCAAAGGCTTTTGCAAGCACCTTGTGTGTGTTTGCGAATGTATTTATATGGACCTGCAGTTACAATATGTATGTAGAGACCTTGTTTGGTAAACCTAATAAACAATTGAAATAATTAGTATAGATGTATTTTGTCTTTTGTTTTAAATTAAAGCTTTGTCTATCTGTATATCTGTCTCACTAAATTACAGGGTTCTTCTATGTAACTTCACAATTACAAATCAATAAGTCATGTTAAATGGGGCTCTAACCTTTCAATATTTTTTTACCTAATTTCTGACTCATATTTAGTTATTAACAAAAATAGTGTGTTTTCAAGTCTGCAATAGAATATGCACATTTTTATATAAGCATGGCTTTATTCACATTACTGACAGATTTTGACAACTGAATGGATGATTTTGCATCATTTTGCACATGATGACAGAATGTTTAGAGGTTGTAATGTAAATGTAAATGTAATGCAAATAGTAGAGAATTGTACTTACATGTGCCTGAACACATGCAGTTTACTTAAATTAATAAGAATTTCAAATCTCAATTTCAAAACAAATTGTTAAACTTATTGAGAATTGAGCCGAAGTGATTAAGGAAATTATGTTTACAGCTAGGTTTGTTCAGTATATGTAACTGGTTCAAATCTGTACTTTATTCCGGTTTATTAAATAAAACATTTTTCATTACCTTGTTTCATGTACCTTTTTTTTCAATCAATGGCACTTTGACGAATACATTTATTGCTTATTTTACTTTCAGATACATCAATGTTGGTTAACCTCAGGTATCACATATGTCAGTACCAGGACAATCTATTGACAAATCATTTGCTAATGAAATCACTCTCGAGCATGTACCTGCCTTTGCAGCCAATTTCCAGTATGAAAGCATGCATTACTTGATTACAAACATGATAAATGCTCAAAAGAATTTTAGAAACATCCTTGTGGGGAAGGGGAATTCGTGGCCTAATGGTTAGAGAATCGGACTCGTAACCCAAAGGTTTAGGTGGGGGAGTGAATGTACAGCGCTCTCTCCCACCTTCAATACCACGACTGAGGTGCCCTTGAGCAAGGCCCCCAACTCCCAACTGCTCCCCGGGCACCGCAGCATAAATGACTGCCCACTGCTCCGGGTGTGTGTTCACGGTGTGTGTGAGTGTGTGTTCACTGCTGTGTGTGTGCACTTTGGATGTGTTAAATGCAGAGCACTAATTGGTCACCATAAACCATAAACACAGGTCACCATACTTGGCCACATGTCACTTCACTTCACTTGTACAAATGTAGAGCTATTGTTGTTGTCCTTACATGCTATGTGAGGTTTCCTGCTGCTTCAAACGCTCCATGATCTAACTGTTGTAACCAGTTAGACAGACAGATTACTAGGTTACATAACATTTACATTAACATTTTATCTCAATACGTAACATTTCCGTCACACGCTTGAGGTATTCAACCAATCACAACGCACTGGATAGCTGGCCAATCAGCGTACACCTCGCTCTTCAGAACGATGAGCTTTGTAAAAATCGACGCGTTTCAGAAAGGCGGGGCATAGAGGAGAAACAATAATGTACAGTATGTGGAAAATAATGTGTTTTTTTTACCTTAAACCGCATAAACACATTGCATTACACCAAATACACAACATAATGTTCTTTTTAGCAACATCATATGACCCCTTTAAAATGCTTGAGCTCAATGGAAAGCATTTTGTATATGTCACCAGTATGGGCAACTACAGACGTTGAAAGAAAACAGAAAAAATGGCATTTGTCAGTCTTCTGTCACATAAGATCTAATGCTTAAATGCACATACCAGCAGAACAATAACATTAGGTATTTAGTAATAAGGTAATAATACCTGCCCTACCCTCCCCACCCATGAAGGATGTGTATACAAAACAAAAGCACATAAATGACACCATGTGTTGATGCAGGCACACTGTAAAATGCGTCAGTGTTTAACAGTGAAAATGAAATGGGGTTCTTTGTTCCCAGATAGCACATACGTCTGCAAAAACGAATGATTTTAAATCATAACAATGTAAACACGCACATCAAATAGACATCTCTGAGATGCAAATATGCTGGGTTACCATCCAGCAGGTAGTTTTGCATAGCCTACTCATCATGTTTGCCTGAATGTTTGAAAATAGCCTCGAGCTTCTGTTGCTAAGACAACTTTCTTGAGCGTGTCAGCAAGTTTTTATCTACTTTTGAATTAATAATAATAATTCATTACATTTATATAGCACTTTTCTAGGCACTCAAAGCACTTTACATTGTCAGGGGGTATCTCCTCGTCCACCACCAGTGTGCAGCATCCACCTGGATGATGCGACGGCAGCCATAGTGCGCCAGAACGCCTAGAACAATAACATTAGGTATTTAGTAATAAGGTAATAATACCTGCCCTACCCTCCCCACCCATGAAGGATGTGTATACAAAACAAAAGCACATAAATGACACCATGTGTTGATGCAGCCACACTGTAAAATGCGTCAGTGTTTAACAGTGAAAATGAAATGGGGTTCTTTGTTCCCAGATAGCACATACGTCTGCAAAAACGAATGATTTTAAATCATAACAATGTAAACACGCACATCAAATAGACATCTCTGAGAAGCAAATATGCTGGGTTACCATCCAGCAGGTAGTTTTGCATAGCCTACTCATCATGTTTGCCTGAATGTTTGAAAATAGCCTCGAGCTTCTGTTGCTAAGACAACTTTCTTGAGCGTGTCAGCAAGTTTTTATCTACTTTTGAATTAATAATAATAATTCATTACATTTATATAGCACTTTTCTAGGCACTCAAAGCACTTTACATTGTCAGGGGGTATCTCCTCGTCCACCACCAGTGTGCAGCATCCACCTGGATGATGCGACGGCAGCCATAGTGCGCCAGAACGCCCACCACACACCAGCTTATTGGTGGAGAGGAGACTGAGTGATGAAGCTAATCAGCAGATATGGGGATTGTTAGGAGGCCATGATGGTCAGAGGCCGATGGGCAAATTTGGCCAGGATGCCGAGGTCACACCTCTACTCTTTTCGAAAGACATCCTGGGATTTTTAATGACCACAGAGAGTCCGGACCTCGGTTTAACGTCTCATCCGAAGGACAGTGCTTGTTGACAGTATAGTGTCCCCGTCACCATACTGGGGCATCAGGACCCACACAGACCACAGGGTGAACACCCCTTGCTGGCCTCACTAACACCTCTTCCAGCAGCAACCTAGTTTTCCCAGGAGGTCTCCCATCCAGATACTGACCAGGCTCAGCCCTGCTTAGATTCAGTGGGTAACCAGTCTTGGGCTACAGGGTGATATGGCTGCCGGAATTAGGCTAGTATTACAGATGTCAGACTGTTTTTTTTTATCTTTCACTTTTTAAAATATTATTTTTATGAATTGCTCTTTGACCATCATTAATAGAATCATTAGTACATGCTATATAGCATGGTTTTACTTCAATCTTTATCAAATTCATGTGAAAATAACCCTTATGAAAATGTATAACTGGGCTAACCAATAAAAAATGTGCTAGATGTTGTTTTGGCTTTGAGTTGTTTCCTGAAAAGTAATCATTTAGAGTATTTTTGTAGGCCTACAGAATTTACTGTACTATATCGACAGAATCTTTACAATTAGTTTATCATCCTCTGACAATAGTTGGTGCCACAGGTGGAACTGCAAGTCATGTTTCTACCTCTGTGTTTGGGACACGGACACTTTTTCATACATCCGAAACACTAGATGGCAGTACAAAACTTTAAACCTCTTATCAAACAGCAGCATGTGAGCGAGACGAGAACACAAACAACAATGCTATTTGATCTCATTTTAAAAGATAAGCAATGAAGTCTTTGTGGTGATTACGGGGGCAGGATGGATAATTTCCGCGGACCGGTAAAAACAGACTGTGAAGAACTACTGGGTCGTTTTCAAGCGACCGAGTCAGTTCGGTACGAGCAGTTTGTAGAGCTCTGGAGAGGCATGGACTTCAGCAGCATCTTCCAGTGAGTTTGACATCGATGCCAGTGACCGTTTCATGTGAATCCTTTTAAATGAGATTAGAATCATCACATAAGAGAACTATATAAAGAACATGTGATACTGTAGCAAAACTCAAATTTCAGTTGCACATACTGTCTATATATTTGAAAGTATTTCTTGTTGAATGTTCATTTTATTGTATATTATTATTATTATGAACATTACTGGCATCGTTTTCCCCGTCACTGCTTTTATTGTGTGTATTGATGCTTTAGTGCTAGGATTTTCAATCTTTTAGATACCATGCACAGGCCCCCAAATATGATCTTGTATGAGGGGTTCCCATCCATCCCCTGTTATGTTTGAAAAGTAATTTCTTTCTCTCTCCTCCTCTCTGCAGTGGTAAACCGGAGCCAAATGAGAGAAGGCGCTTTGCTCGTGTGATTCTGTCTGTGGTGGCTCCATACTTTTTTCCTCCCTACACGTTCCAGATCAGAGTGGGGGGCCTTTATCTGCTGTACGGCCTCTTCAACACACAACTCGCCACTCCCAGAGAGAAGGTGTGCTGTCACCCAGCATCTAATCATTCTGTCAGCCTTCTGGGTCACTGTGGTATTGTCTTAGTGTTTCTGTTTAGAATTGTTGTGTTCTGTTACTAGGGCCTGGGGTTATTCACTCCCATGTCATTCCAAACCCTGTATGACCTTTTTTGTTGTTCTGTGGCGCACAAAAGATATTTTATTGTATGGCCAAAACATCAATATATCTTCTTTATATTCCAAAGAAAGCCATACAGGTTTTGGATGACATGACAGCAAATTAATTAAAACTCATGTATTGTCATTTTTTTTAGCGGTTGTCTGTTTCTTTGTGAATGTTTGGCTTTGTAGATTCGCATCTCTCTGAAGGACTGGAAGGATGTTATGCAGTTTCAGAAGGATGCATTGAATGCTAAACATTACGATGTGATTTATGTCTTCAGAAAGCTCTTGTCCGATAAAGCTTTCTACTTCACAGCCATGCCAACACCGGTAGGTTAATAAGCTCAGTGTTTGTATACCTAAATTGGCTGCAAGACACAGTGTTACATAAACCACACAGTTTTGCCCAGATTTTTGCTGTGATGTGCCGTAAAGTCCTTCGTTTCAGTCACTTGATGAATTAGTCAGTTTAATGTGGATCTAGTCCCACCTTACACTGAATATCCTGTTATCATAGGATATGTCATGTAAGAGAAGTTACATGTTGACATAATTAAGCAGTGTTTTTTCTTTGCTGTGTGTGTCCGTACTGATGGAAACAAACTGATTTAACCTGAGTTTTCTGAACTCGGGCCAAAGGTGCTCATTGTACATGTTTACAGCTCAATTTCAGGATAAAGAGGGAAGATGGAAGGAAGAGGAAAATCTGTGAAGAGTTTGTTGACCCGCCATCACGTCCTCAGGAACTCGTCACCACAGATGTACTAGAGGTGATTCAACATAACAGCTTCAAGAGCTTCATTTTCATAAAATGTATCTCCTCCAGCATTTGTTTAAATACATTTCTGAATGTGTGAATGCTTTTTATAGCTGCTCTATGACGTTTAAACTCCGTGCTAAACATGAGCCAGGTTTAACACTGAGTGTCACTATGTTTGTCATGTCACTGATCAGTCGAAGACATGATTTAAATATTGGTCTTAATGAATTATGGCTATAACAAAACAAAAATTGCACTAAAAGTCATCCTGTAGAAACTGCATCTAATTTGTGATTTTTAAATGCAAATCTGTTTTATTTGACAATTACAAGTGTGATTAGGAGTTGCTTGTAAATGGGAAGGCTGTTTTGCTTAACAAGTCCAGTTGTATTTTTCCGCACCTTAGGAAATTGCAAATGTCCATGAGCATTATGAAGGTGTGAAGAAAGCCGTTTTCACTGAACCAGACCCAAACCTGAATATTGTACAACAAAACCTGGTTCCCAAACTAAACAGTGCCGTCTTCACTTATTCCAGCTGGCAGATGAATCGTGCAGTAAGTGTATTTGTGCTTATGAATCTATGTTGTATTATTGTTTGTTGTTGAGGAATTAATATCTTGAGGAACTAATTTTAGTTTGTTTTAAAAGTAGTTAATTACTTTTATTCAGTAAGAATGCATTAAACGGATCAAAAGTGACAGTAAAGACATTTATAATATAACAAAAGATTTGTTTAAAATAAATGCTGTCCTTTTCAACTTTCTATTTATCAAACGGTTTTCAACATTAATAGTATTAAGAAATGTATCAGCATATTAGAATGATTTCTGAAGGATCACGTGACTCTGAAGACTGGAGTAATGATGCTGAAAATTCAGCATCGCCATCACCGAAATAAATGACATTGTACATGTTAATGTAGAATAAGAAAGAAAAAGGATAGTGTAAATCTTAAATATTTTACATTACATTTACATCTTGGCGAGTTTACGATACTTAAGATTTCCAGAAATTAAAACAAATCTTAGTAACCCAAACTTTGGAACAGTAGTGTAAAACTACTACATAAATGATAGCACTTAATCCTGAATTTATTCCTGAATATGTTTATAGAATGTACTGTATATGTGTTTTGTAACTGTGTACGTATTTAAAGCACTATGTTTGTTTTTTCAGACATCTGAGCTGCAGGATGCTGGAGAGGGACCTTCAAATCAAGAAGTAAGAGATTAAGTTCAAATGTATTTTCATATGTCTCTTTAATACTTCATAGTGCTCCATACTGCAGCAGTGTAGCTATCTTGTGATGTTGCAGTACTTTTGTTTTACCAGAGGAGTGCGTCATTCACTGTGTTCTTTTTTTTCCATCCAAAGAGCTCCAGCAGAGCCCAGCTGTTAGCGTCAATCAAATCCAAATCATATGGACAAGTTATAGAGGTAAATATAGAAAGCATAAGGGACAGGTCAGATTGTTTGTTAAATTGTTTGTACATAATTAATAACATGAGCACATAAAATAAACACTTTACAAGGCCTTTACATGTAGATAGGTTATTAAGCATAATCCACATAAAACTGTGCAAGTAATTGCACTGTTTTGCAACATTTCCCTGGTTAGGCTTCCAAGTCCCGACGTCACAGACAGGCAGAATTGGTCCCAGCAGCTGGATCAGACATTTCACCAAAGGTGTCATCAAAAAAGAAAAGATTCCCATCACTTAAAACGCGCACTCAGTTACGCTTCAGAACTCAGGGTAAGTCCTGCCCACCCTGATAGACTCACCTAGTTACAGTTTGGTTTGCATTGATTGATTATAGCCATTTCTATACGATAGGAATTGAGGATGAGGGCTCGAATTTGACCCGGCTGTGGTGTTTGAGTGCAGTGAAAGAAGAGATGGAACCAGGTAAGCAAACAGATGTTGATTAATGTGGCTTAATGTGCATGATTATTAAACTTCAAAAGGCTATGATTTAATTAAACGTGCACTTTTCTAAATAAACACAGGACTGTCGCACGTTCTACAGGCTCATGGTTACAGAACAGTTTGCAATCAATGAATACCGCACATTGAATGGATTCACATTTTCTTTCAGGCCGTCTGCTGTTTTTTTTTTTTTTTTCCCAGATCAACAATAAAATTGTCCAGTGTTCTAATTCTATATATTTTAAATGAATATAAATATCATCCCTTTTACTTAAAATGGATTATAGGCTCAAATGTGAGGTTTATCATTTTAGAACCTTTTTGGTTTAGTCACAACCAGTAATATTTAAACTGTATAGTTGTTTAAATCATCATTTTTAGTCATTTTGCCCTACTCTGCCCATATGGCAGTCATTTTATATGTGCAGGTGTTTAAAAGCCTTAAATTGGATTTTAAAACCCTGCAGATACCCTTGGGTCATTAGATCATGCTAACTAATAATGGCAGAAGAGCCTGTTTGATGCAAGAACTTCACTTTTTGACTTTGAATTCCCTAGAAAAAAAGAAGAAAAAATTCAACTGGAACCCCGACAAGAGCAGCGATCCCACTTAGTATTAAGCAGCACCATCTGGATGGAGTGTGATTGGTGGGCCGCCCAGTGTTAAAAGCTAATGGGATTTGTGCTCTGAGCTCCCGTTTCATTTGATTTGTTTTATGTAATTTTAAACGTTGCTGCTTTTGGGTTAAAAGGGCAGTGAATGTAAGTTGCTTTTAAGACAGCTATTTCTTTTTTTGTTTTTGTATTTTAGTATTTGGCATCAGAATATGTGATAGATATACATTTTAGACAATAATTGTTTATATAAAAAAAGCTATTTGTTTACTGTTCTTTGATAGTTTTTACATTAACATGTTATTAAGCAGCTATTTAAAATGGATAGTTTTTTAAGTATACTTTGTTGTTTTAAACCATGTTAACGATTTTATAATTCAGAATGTAATTTCTGTAATTTCACTTTCTTCCTGTTGTATTCGTGCCAGCTAATACATCTCACACACTGAGAAACGAGAGTTGTGTGGTCTTTTATATGCATATGGCCAATTCTTTCTAACCTGAAGGTTTTATTGATGTACTCATTCGGCTGCTTGATTTTAATCAATATCTTTTATCACTTCCAATCCTAGCATTTCTCTCCCTTGCCTCAGCCAAAGTGTGGAGTCACCTGATCATTTAGATCTGCAGCACAGTCAAGATTGATGTAGTTTGCACATAATAGGCCGTAGCTTTTCAGATGAATTCAATACATCCAAATCATAGTGACTGATTGCACATAAAGATTAATTTCCCTCTATGCATGCTGGGAACATGAGGCACATAAGCAGTGTAGGGTCAGAGTCGCTGTTTGCTAAATTTGTGCGAATATATATGGTGTTTTTGACTTCTTTCTTTCCTGGAGATTGATAGAAAATAATGCTTATAAAAATGCTATACTTCTTTTTAGCAACTAACTGCAGCAGCTTTGCATGATCTGAGAGTAGATTTATAGTCATTTAAGTTATTTTCAGTAAATCTTATTCAGTGTTGCTCTGCATGATTCAACTGACTCCTATTTGTATGCAATGTTTAAACACTGCATTATTTACTCTCTCCTATAACAAAATTTATACACATATCACAGAATAATTTTTCTAAAATGTTTTGTTTATAGCTAGTAGTTTGTTTCTAAAATACCCACAATATTTTATTTTATTTTTATTTTTTTTATATATGTCTCATATTTCATCTAAGGCAGTGTTTCTCAACCCTGGTCCTGGGCTGGGCGCCCCCCCCCCCAGCACTGCACATTTTGTGTGTCTCCCTAATCAAACACACCTGGGGCAAGTTCAAGCTCAAACCGGTGTGCACCGTTTTGCTACGGTTTCCGGGTTGAACAACATGTTTCCTGGAAACGGTGTGCAACGGGGTTTGAGATGCGTTTTCTCTTGTTTGGTGGGTGTGTCAAAAATGTCAGCCCAATCAGCAGCAACATGTATATAAACCATGCAGTATTAAAGAGGCAGCTCGCACAAAGTAATTAACATCAAAATAAATTCGCAAGAATATTGTTTGCACATGTTTATTTGCATTAAAGGCAAAATAACTGAAATAAGAGCACATGTATGGATCTGGAACTTCTTAAAGTCTGTCTAAATATCATTTAGTAATTGCAATGCCTTCTGGTCCATATCCTTTCCTTAGGAAGGTGTGCTAGACACTGATTAATAGTGTAACATAAAAATACTATACATATTTATATATTTTGCTGTTGTACTGTGGAGTGACACTTTCAAAAAAATGTCTATACTCCTCTGATTATATAATGGTAAATATTACAATATCATAGCACAACAACAGTGATCAGCAATAATGATAAGCCTAATACTCGCAATAAAAATAATAAGGTCATATAGATCATAACACAGTAGGCTATCGGAAGAAGTGGATTATCCTTCACCTGAAATGTTTGTCTTTTCATCCTGAAATGCGAGGCAAATGTTGGATCAGAATAATTAGGAACCACAGTTTCCACAAATCCCTTCACTCGAATTGGGATGTTCTCTTTTATTCTGGACGGCAAGGGCAGTGACTGTAACATCGAGTGTATTTTTGCAGTACTAAACACGTATTTATACAGATTTCATCAGATTTCACCTTCTCAGCTGCCATAGTTGCAACTCTTGCGTCATCAGAACAGGGTGTTCAACACACCACCGTTTCCGTTTAAAAAACGTTTTGCACCGTTTTGTCGGGGCTGAACGCAGCCCTGATTCAACTCATTAGCTCATTAAAAGAAACTCCAGGACCTTAAATGGGTGTGTCAGAAAAGGGAGACATACAAAATGTGCAGTGTTGGGGGGCGCTCAGGACCAGGGTTGAGAAACACTGATCTAAGGCATGGTCTTTGCTGACACTGTTGTCTCACTGTTGGTAATATTCGATCAAACTTGTTGGCACAATTTTCAGTCGTTGTTATTTTTACACTATATGATATTATTTTACTCCTTGTTTGGATCATAGTCTTACAATGTAGTCAAATTTAATACTATATTTTTTTATATACATTTTAATAATGAAAGTCAATCTGGGAAAAAAAGTTACAGCATATGCTAAAACAATTTCAGGACAGATTTATTGCGGTTCTCATTTAACAAAAATAAAAATCAACCCCTAGTAGTACACAAAAGTTGAAGACACAGATGTATAGGCCCCATATGCGGAAGCTGAACATGACATACACTGATACATAACTGAGTCTGGATGAAGCTTCTGGAGGTCATTGCTGCAGAGCGCGCAGCGCGTTCTCGTCCAGATGCCCTCGTGCCCGTATGCGTGCCCGCGACAGCAGTGTGTCCCGGCGGGCTTCTCCTCCGTCTCGCTCCAGCAGGTTTGACGGGGACAGACGGTCGCCAAGCCTCTTTGTTTATACTTCTGAAGATATCGATCGATAGGGCGGGTGATTGACGCCGCTGGTTCAGTACAACGCGACCATGGCATCAGATAGTAAGTATCGCTTTGCTTTAAACGATTTTTAGAAAGCTTTGAATTCATTCCTGATCAAATATCGTTATACACACTATCAGTATGTTTATTAAAGCTCCTTGGTTGATTTTGCGGCATGGCTCAGCGATGAATTTTGCCAGCATCATTATCACCATTTATATCATCATCTAAAAGGGTACATCTTTATCTCTACTGTAACGTATATGACATTATACCAACTGACATTTCATTCAAACGATTATAAACACGCCTGGAGAATTTCAAGCGATGTTTTATATAATCCATGTTCTGGCTATTGCTAGTGTTGCAGTTTATTTCCTCACCTGCTGATTGTTATTGCCTTTGAAAATAACGTGTATGGTTGGATTTTTTAAATCATTCTAGTTTTAAAGCACACATTATAATGGCTTATAGCTATGATTATGATCGTGTTTCTTCTAATACCTTTTATTTAAACGGCTTTTTAAAATAAATCACTGTCCCCCAAACTGATGTTATTACCATGACAGCAGTTTAGAGAACAATTCAATGTTTTTCCCAAAAGAGAAAATGGTTCGCTTAAACTTTGAGGAGATGTACAATATATAAAGAATTATAGGTTATGCATATGTTTAGATGTAGATGCCTACGCTGAACCTGTTAGTATTTTAGAATTTAAATTCAGAAATGAATTTCATTTGATTCTTGCAAGTTCAAAGGTAATAGCTAATTAACACAATCCTAATAACGCACAAAGAAATACACATCAATACAATTTCACTAAAATCAGCTTTAAGGTTGTTCAAGGCCCTTATCTTTAATACAGAAGATGTCATAAATATTTGAGCGTAAAGCATAGTTTGAAGAAGTCTCATTTTTGTGAGATAGATATATTTGAGTCAGATATGCTCAGCTAACTGAAGAATCACATATCAGTGTCAGATACAGATTGTGCAACCGTGTTAATCATAGGCTATAGAAATAAACCTTCAGAAAACATGTTTATTTTTGCCCCTGCTGAAAGTCCTTCATTTTCTAAATCAACTTGTTTGATCTCCGATGTAGAACTAAAGTACTAAAAATAGTTCAATTAATAAATCATTAAAGAGATCTGTAATGAAATGTACTCGTTTATTTTGCTGTGAGGTCTCGGCTACACGTAGGGAGTATTTCACAAGGGTATCTTCTCCAAACTGAAATTTTAATATCAGCATAATTTTAATATAGCTTCTGGTTAAACAAGTGCACTCAATAAAACATCAGAAAAAGGCAGGCTACAGAACTCACTGGGGCGGTACCCTTTCAAAAGATACTAATGTGTAGTGTACACCTTAGTTAGCCTAATATGTACCTTTGGCTTTAAGTAGTAATATGTACCATTTAGGGGTTAAAAAAAAAAAAGTACAAAGATGTACCTCCTCGGGTGTCTGTATCTCTTAATTGGGGTATTGCTCCAGTAACATCTTTGTACCCTTTTTCTGAAAGAGAAGAGACAATTATTATAATGAAGGAGCATTTTAACCTGAACTCTGTTTTCAGTATAAAGGTATTGTTTATAAATGTCAGATCAGGGTTGTCAAGTTGTAATGTGTTGTATGTTTTTGTGTTTTGTCATTTTATACAATTGATACGTTTCAGTTTCTATTAGTCAAAATAAGAGTTTTATCATTTTTCCACTTTTTTTTTGGTTTACAATGTTTTAAAGCTGCAGTCCGTAAGTTTTGTCTCTTTGTCGCCATCTCTGTTTGAAAACCTGCAATTGCAACTGTGTGTGGAATTATCTTCCTTGCGTGGGTTGTGCTCCGGCACGGCTCCAGTGCGGATTAATCTAATATTTTGAGGAGTATGTGTGTGTGGCAGTCAGTCACCGCACCGGTGTGGATATTTACTGTACTTCGCAATCACAGATTCTACCATACGTCTTGGAATATATGACCCAAATAAGAATTTTCACCGTATATTGTCATCTGAACAAGTAACAAGTCTGACACTTTTGTTTTGACCAACTGAGGAAAAAAGCATTACAATAAATCGCGCTAACAATGGTGATTTCATCTAAAAATTGGTTAGCTCATATCACATCAAACTGTGCAAATGATTATTATTGTTATACTTTATTCTCAAATTATTAATGTTAACAACATCAGCATTGCGTGACTATGAGTATAGTGTGTATTAGCGTGTAGATTTCAATTTCTGTACAGTCTAATCTCTAATTGTCATACCATTCGAATTTCATATTAAGAAATTATTTTAACCCAAAAAGCAAATTATGCTCCCTTCGAACTGGTTGTCTTTAAAATACAAATCTTGTGTAATCCCAGGCTATCTGTAATCAGAAGCACATTTACAACTGGAATATAATGTAATTGAATTCACATGTGTTTCATAAACACATAATCCTTTCTGGATTACAATCCGCCATCAAAATGATACATTTAATTATTCCAGCTGCTGTGAGAAAAGGCTATAAACGACCGGCCACCTGCAGGATCCTCACATGCGATAGCCTAGTAGCCGGGACAACTTCTTTATGTTTACAGACGTGACATAATGACGCAGTGCCATGCTCGAATTTCCCGCGAAAACTGACCCGTACCACTCATCAGAAAACATTATTATAAGATAACCGTTGAGAATCGGGCTAAAGGAAGGCGATAGTTTTGAACACTGGCTGGTTATGTACTTGCTCAAATATGAATTTCGGATCATTTTTAACCAAAAAACCACAGTTTCCACAAATCCCTTCACTCGAATTGGGATGTTCTCTTTTATTCTGGACGGCAAGGGCAGTGACTGTAACATCGAGTGTATTTTTGCAGTACTAAACACGTATTTATACAGATTTCATCAGATTTCACCTTCTCAGCTGCCATAGTTGCAACTCTTGCGTCATCAGAACAGGGTGTTCAACACACCACCGTTTCCGTTTAAAAAACGTTTTGCACCGTTTTGTCGGGGCTGAACGCAGCCCTGATTCAACTCATTAGCTCATTAAAAGAAACTCCAGGACCTTAAATGGGTGTGTCAGAAAAGGGAGACATACAAAATGTGCAGTGTTGGGGGGCGCTCAGGACCAGGGTTGAGAAACACTGATCTAAGGCATGGTCTTTGCTGACACTGTTGTCTCACTGTTGGTAATATTCGATCAAACTTGTTGGCACAATTTTCAGTCGTTGTTATTTTTACACTATATGATATTATTTTACTCCTTGTTTGGATCATAGTCTTACAATGTAGTCAAATTTAATACTATATTTTTTTATATACATTTTAATAATGAAAGTCAATCTGGGAAAAAAAGTTACAGCATATGCTAAAACAATTTCAGGACAGATTTATTGCGGTTCTCATTTAACAAAAATAAAAATCAACCCCTAGTAGTACACAAAAGTTGAAGACACAGATGTATAGGCCCCATATGCGGAAGCTGAACATGACATACACTGATACATAACTGAGTCTGGATGAAGCTTCTGGAGGTCATTGCTGCAGAGCGCGCAGCGCGTTCTCGTCCAGATGCCCTCGTGCCCGTATGCGTGCCCGCGACAGCAGTGTGTCCCGGCGGGCTTCTCCTCCGTCTCGCTCCAGCAGGTTTGACGGGGACAGACGGTCGCCAAGCCTCTTTGTTTATACTTCTGAAGATATCGATCGATAGGGCGGGTGATTGACGCCGCTGGTTCAGTACAACGCGACCATGGCATCAGATAGTAAGTATCGCTTTGCTTTAAACAATTTTTAGAAAGCTTTGAATTCATTCCTGATCAAATATCGTTATACACACTATCAGTATGTTTATTAAAGCTCCTTGGTTGATTTTGCGGCATGGCTCAGCGATGAATTTTGCCAGCATCATTATCACCATTTATATCATCATCTAAAAGGGTACATCTTTATCTCTACTGTAACGTATATGACATTATACCAACTGACATTTCATTCAAACGATTATAAACACGCCTGGAGAATTTCAAGCGATGTTTTATATAATCCATGTTCTGGCTATTGCTAGTGTTGCAGTTTATTTCCTCACCTGCTGATTGTTATTGCCTTTGAAAATAACGTGTATGGTTGGATTTTTTAAATCATTCTAGTTTTAAAGCACACATTATAATGGCTTATAGCTATGATTATGATCGTGTTTCTTCTAATACCTTTTATTTAAACGGCTTTTTAAAATAAATCACTGTCCCCCAAACTGATGTTATTACCATGACAGCAGTTTAGAGAACAATTCAATGTTTTTCCCAAAAGAGAAAATGGTTCGCTTAAACTTTGAGGAGATGTACAATATATAAAGAATTATAGGTTATGCATATGTTTAGATGTAGATGCCTACGCTGAACCTGTTAGTATTTTAGAATTTAAATTCAGAAATGAATTTCATTTGATTCTTGCAAGTTCAAAGGTAATAGCTAATTAACACAATCCTAATAACGCACAAAGAAATACACATCAATACAATTTCACTAAAATCAGCTTTAAGGTTGTTCAAGGCCCTTATCTTTAATACAGAAGATGTCATAAATATTTGAGCGTAAAGCATAGTTTGAAGAAGTCTCATTTTTGTGAGATAGATATATTTGAGTCAGATATGCTCAGCTAACTGAAGAATCACATATCAGTGTCAGATACAGATTGTGCAACCGTGTTAATCATAGGCTATAGAAATAAACCTTCAGAAAACATGTTTATTTTTGCCCCTGCTGAAAGTCCTTCATTTTCTAAATCAACTTGTTTGATCTCCGATGTAGAACTAAAGTACTAAAAATAGTTCAATTAATAAATCATTAAAGAGATCTGTAATGAAATGTACTCGTTTATTTTGCTGTGAGGTCTCGGCTACACGTAGGGAGTATTTCACAAGGGTATCTTCTCCAAACTGAAATTTTAATATCAGCATAATTTTAATATAGCTTCTGGTTAAACAAGTGCACTCAATAAAACATCAGAAAAAGGCAGGCTACAGAACTCACTGGGGCGGTACCCTTTCAAAAGATACTAATGTGTAGTGTACACCTTAGTTAGCCTAATATGTACCTTTGGCTTTAAGTAGTAATATGTACCATTTAGGGGTTAAAAAAAAAAAAGTACAAAGATGTACCTCCTCGGGTGTCTGTATCTCTTAATTGGGGTATTGCTCCAGTAACATCTTTGTACCCTTTTTCTGAAAGAGAAGAGACAATTATTATAATGAAGGAGCATTTTAACCTGAACTCTGTTTTCAGTATAAAGGTATTGTTTATAAATGTCAGATCAGGGTTGTCAAGTTGTAATGTGTTGTATGTTTTTGTGTTTTGTCATTTTATACAATTGATACGTTTCAGTTTCTATTAGTCAAAATAAGAGTTTTATCATTTTTCCACTTTTTTTTTGGTTTACAATGTTTTAAAGCTGCAGTCCGTAAGTTTTGTCTCTTTGTCGCCATCTCTGTTTGAAAACCTGCAATTGCAACTGTGTGTGGAATTATCTTCCTTGCGTGGGTTGTGCTCCGGCACGGCTCCAGTGCGGATTAATCTAATATTTTGAGGAGTATGTGTGTGTGGCAGTCAGTCACCGCACCGGTGTGGATATTTACTGTACTTCGCAATCACAGATTCTACCATACGTCTTGGAATATATGACCCAAATAAGAATTTTCACCGTATATTGTCATCTGAACAAGTAACAAGTCTGACACTTTTGTTTTGACCAACTGAGGAAAAAAGCATTACAATAAATCGCGCTAACAATGGTGATTTCATCTAAAAATTGGTTAGCTCATATCACATCAAACTGTGCAAATGATTATTATTGTTATACTTTATTCTCAAATTATTAATGTTAACAACATCAGCATTGCGTGACTATGAGTATAGTGTGTATTAGCGTGTAGATTTCAATTTCTGTACAGTCTAATCTCTAATTGTCATACCATTCGAATTTCATATTAAGAAATTATTTTAACCCAAAAAGCAAATTATGCTCCCTTCGAACTGGTTGTCTTTAAAATACAAATCTTGTGTAATCCCAGGCTATCTGTAATCAGAAGCACATTTACAACTGGAATATAATGTAATTGAATTCACATGTGTTTCATAAACACATAATCCTTTCTGGATTACAATCCGCCATCAAAATGATACATTTAATTATTCCAGCTGCTGTGAGAAAAGGCTATAAACGACCGGCCACCTGCAGGATCCTCACATGCGATAGCCTAGTAGCCGGGACAACTTCTTTATGTTTACAGAAGTGACGTAATGACACAGCGGCATGCTCGAATTTCCCGCGAAACCCTACC
>NW_015505517.1:1366398-1367847 GCF_001515645.1 Sinocyclocheilus grahami | reverse complement strand
AATGTTAACAACATCAGCATTGCGTGACTATGAGTATAGTGTGTATTAGCGTGTAGATTTCAATTTCTGCACAGTCTAATCTAATTGTCATACTCTTCGAATTTCATATTAAGAAATTATTTTAACCCAAAAAGCAAATTATGCTCCCTTCGAACTGGTTGTCTTTAAAATACAAATCTTGTGTAATCCCAGGCTATCTGTAATCAGAAGCACATTTACAACTGGAATATAATGTAATTGAATTCACATGTGTTTCATAAACACATAATCCTTTCTGGATTACAATCCGCCATCAAAATGATACATTTAATTATTCCAGCTGCTGTGAGAAAAGGCTATAAACGACCGGCCACCTGCAGGATCCTCACATGCGATAGCCTAGTAGCCGGGACAACTTCTTTATGTTTACAGACGTGACATAATGACGCAGTGCCATGCTCGAATTTCCCGCGAAAACTGACCCGTACCACTCATCAGAAAACATTATTATAAGATAACCGTTGAGAATCGGGCTAAAGGAAGGCGATAGTTTTGAACACTGGCTGGTTATGTACTTGCTCAAATATGAATTTCGGATCATTTTTAACCAAAAAAAGTTACGGACTGCAGCTTTTAATTTGGTTTGGAAGCCATTAGCTTATAATGCATTTGAAATTCAGATATGTTTAAGAGGATTACTTTTTTACTTTCGATAATATTTTTCTTTAAATACGAGAATACTTTTTGTGCACAAAGAAAACAGTATAAAACACAATAATAATTCCATAAATTATTGACTTTATTCAATAATTTCTTCTACGCACATTCACAACAGCACCATATATGCATGTGATGCTGCTGTCGCAGGAGCCGGCAATCTGACGTAAAAAACCTGGATGCGCTGCACCTTGTTTGCAAGCAGAGGAATGCATCATTCATTCATTCATTCACTGACACGGAAGAGAAGGAATTGTTGAATAAAGTCGTTATTTTTGTTTCTTTGCGCACAAAAGGTATTCTCATAGCTTCATAAAATTAAGGTTGAACCACTGATGTCACATATTTTAACAATGTCCTTACTAGGGATGCTCCGATCCGCCTTTTTCGCTTCCGATACCGATTCCGATACCTAGGGTTCAGTATTGGCCGATACCGATTCCGATCCGATACCAGTGAAGTTTTTTTTCCCTCATTTAAATAAATGTAGAATTTATATATCTCTGTGTGTGGAACTGATATTCATTATTTCACAATCTACTAGATACAGACTACTTCATTATAAAGAAAAATAAAATAAACAAATATGAAAAAATATAGGCCTATGTATATTTATAATCTATGACAAAAATTGATCATAAACTAGGTTAGTGGATAATTCGGCAGCAAAAGTTATTCTAGAAAAATCAGTGGACAATAATTTTAGAAATCCAAACATTTAGTGAAAATCAATATTTTGTGGGGAACAAATAA
>NW_015505517.1:1338814-1365748 GCF_001515645.1 Sinocyclocheilus grahami | reverse complement strand
AAATACACAAACACAGGTGCGCTGCGCATCCATTCAGATGAACTGAAAAATATCAGATCGCTTGACGGAGAGTGAAACTGAAGCACTCAGTCAGAGTGTTCTGTGAGTGAAAATATATCTGTGGTTATCATATACTCAGCATTCAACTCACACACTGGCGAGTAAAATCTGAGAATTGATTAGCCATCGGCTAATATTAGACATCATTTAGTCGCCCAGAGTGAAGATTTAGTCGCATATGTGAGTGATTTACTCGCAATATAGAGGGTTGTCAGTCTATGAGCACGAAGCGCTTACAATGTGCGCACATTAAGCGCTTCGTGTTAAAAACTGCAAAGCACAAAGTGAAGAGAAATTGATGCGTAATGTATTATTTCTGTGCTATCTGTGCAACAGTTATTGAGCCTTTCTTTTAACAGTTTTAAATTTCAGTTACTGTGCACGTTAAAAACTATTGATAGTCTTTTCTACGCCCGTGTTCTGTTCTCACAGACACCTGGTAGCAAGTAACAAAACATTAAACTCCTGCAAGAAGATAAAGTCATTTTTGCAAAATCATAGACATGTATTTACAAATCAAGTATAGTGGGAACACAGAATGATCTTGGAGAGAGCTTTACCAAACTGACTGTCCTAACCGAATGCGACCAGGGTTTAAAGGCTGAACGACTGACTGACAGCCACAGCGGAGAAAAGAGTTTGTGTGAACTTTAATGTAAGGACTTAAATATTCATATGTAGCTCACATTAAGCTATCCTATGGCTTCAGAAGTAACACAGAATAATTCGCACAATCGGGGGAAAAAAAAAATCTTGGATTTGGATCGGCTCTCTCTGACCGATACCCGATCCGAGAAAAATGGCACTATCGGAGCCGATACCCGATATGAATATCGGATCGGCGCATCCCTAGTCCTTACTACTTTTCTGGGCCTTGAACATGTCAGTTACATTGCTGTCTATGCAGGGTTAGAAAGCTCTCAGATTTCATCAAAAATATCATAATTTATGTGATGAACAGAGATCTTACAGGTTTGGAGCGACATGAGGGTGAGTAATTAATGACAGAATTTTCATTTTTGGGTGAAATATCTCTAACTGATACTATAAAAACATGAAATAGAGATTTGGCCTCCCATATTCCATAATGGTGGAGTTCACTTATAATAAATTGGTTCTCTTATTGATTTCTGCTCTATAGTTGGAGGCTTAATAAATATTTTATTTTAATAATTTATTTACCCTGCTATTACTATAGGCCTATTGTTTTATAACCAGGATGAGATTGTAACTCTTTGCCTGAAATATGCAAATTATCTAATTTTTTATTTTATTTTGCATCTCTATTTGCTTTAGTTGATTAGTGATCTTTAGATAGCTCAGATGAGAAAAAAAGACCTATAACCTAATTAGTCTAATGGTTGAAGGCTGTGGATCCAGAGAGACCAGAATCCTGCCGCATTCCATTCTGTTCTTGGACTAATAATGTTCTCAGACATGAACAAGACAGTTTCTGAGAAATGGCACCTTTATTTGGTCAGTCATTAAACTTCAGAATCACAAGCCTCTGTTATCAGTCCTGCAGAGAATGTGCTGGTGTGTTTGAGGTTCATCCAACCCTCCTTTATTTATAGAGTGATTCATTCTCATTGCCCTGTGTCTCGGTTCTCCACATCTGCCTTTATTAGAGTGTGACAGTGAGAGACGGTGATTATATGATCTCAGGTGGTGTGTGTTTTAAAGGGGTCATATGATGCTTTTTTAAAGATCATTATTTTGTGTATTTGGTGTAACAGAATATGTTGACATGCTTTAATGTTCAAAAAACACATTATTTTTCAAAGACTGTACATTATTGTAGGTCCTCTATGCCCCGCCTCTCTCAAACGCTTCGTTTTCTACAAACGAAGTGGGCTTTATGTTTTAAAAAAGGAAAACAATTTGCCAATAGTATATGATAACAAGTTAATTCAGGGTTTAAAATGTCACCATCAAGGCTTGGCCTGTGAACAAGTGTTCTGAAGCATGTTTTTCTGTCTGTGCAGCTTTGTTTACTCCGGGTGAACCACTTCTGTCCAGGAATTTAGGTTTTGTGGATAAGAAATAAAAGAGTGTGCCTTTATGTTTAGAGTATAGTGGATTTTGAGAAGCCTTCAGTTTTCAGCTGTCAGCTGTCAGGAAGGGTGTTAGAGCCTGACAGGAAGCTTACTGCAAAAATGGAGAGAGATGACATCCTGTACCAATTAACTAATGGCAAACCCTTAATGTTGGCTTTCAAACTTTGTGGCATTAAAAAGAATCACTTCACAAAAGCTTATCATTTAAAGTTTGACTTTACATTTTTTTCTTCTTCCATATCTAATCAGCAATTAAATATGGAATGTGTATGCTCATTTGTGTTATATTGTCTTACATTTTAAATCAATGAAATACATATATAAATCAAAACAAATAAACATCAAATCTAGCTATTTAACAAGATTTTTTGATTTGTTGTTCCTCAGTCTAAGTAAGCAGTTAGGCTATAATATGATGCAGTTCAAACAAATGACCAGTAGATAGAGATGTTTTACCATTTTCAGGCATTTTCAGGCAGGTTATTCCTTAGAGTTTGTCTTTTTCCATCTCCCCATATTTCTTTTTACGTCTTGTTTAGCAACACAAGCCCTTTTTTATTCACTTTTCACTCATTCTCACAGCTGCCACTGTGGCGGTACCTTGAGGTACAAAAGCTAAAAGGTACATCTACCGTATTTACCCCTAATGGTACATATTAGTATCTTAAAAATAGAATAAGTGTGTATATTAGTAACTTTTTAAAAGGGTACCGCCCCAGTGACAGTTTTGTACCTTCTAACTGTATGGAGTGTATATGAGTTAAACATTTAGCTTGTTTTGGATAATAGTAATTAATAATGGTAGAATGATGTTAGATGACATTTAGAGCTTATATGAACTCTGTGCACTCAAGAACAGAAAATCCATGGCAACATGAAATCATGTGTGTTTATGTGAACAAAGCCATGCACAAATCACTCCTCACAGAATGCTTGAGTTGTTTCCAAGGAAACCATCCTGCTCATGCAGTACAGAGGTCCATGTGGGTGTGTGTGAATGCCTGTTTCTGTGCTTACAAGGTCAGTGTGTTCTTGCTTGCGCATGTAGAAGAGTGCAGAGAGCATGGCCAAGTGTTTGGATATGAAATTCACAGCCCTATGCAGCAGTGCATTTAATCTTAAAGGGCAAGTTCACCTAAAAAAATGAAAATTCTGTTAACATTTTACTCACTCTAACGTCATTCCAAACCTGTATGACTGACTTTCTCATAAAAACATGAAAGAATATGTTTGGCAGAATGTTCATGCTGCTCTTTTCTATGCAATGGAAGCGAGTGGAGGTTTACTCTTTTCTCGTTCTTGTTTTTATAACCATATTTATCTTTGCTTCTGTTTTTCACACTTGTTTGTGTGAGTGGTAGTTGTGTTCATCTCAGTGACAACTGTAACTGTGCAATTGGCTTGTGTGTGTGGGTGCAGATTAGATGGTTCAGCATAATAGTGTTCAGCTTCAGCCTTTCATTCAACACACACACATGTAAACACACACTCCTGCGTGCCTGCGCTCTCAGACTCTGTGAAATATTCACTCTTATGCAACTTAATGGTCTATTTTACACTTGAAGTGTTCACTTCAAAGCACCTTTGATGAATATGTGTTGAATATGAGGCCATGGTTTCTCTCTGTCTGCCGAAGGGCTGTTTTCCACCAGGCAGAGATCAGTCCTACAGTAGTCAACAAATTCCCTTTTAATGAAAATATATTGCAACTGTGAGCAATATGACTAAGTGAACTTATATAAACTGGCATCTGCAAATACGTTTAGTTATGAATTCTGTTCTGTTGTAGTACACGTTTTGAGCAGTGCTGTAATAAATAGCATTCAGTTAGCATTTCAGATCACTTTTACAACCCTTTTTAAGTAGGAAATCTAGCTTAGGAAGACATCTGTGTTCTTAGTATACTTTATGTTATTTTAAAATCCATTATATAATACATCATTGCAGCAAATTAATTGAATCAGTGGCACAAACATTTCAATAATTTGCATTCATTAGAGCAGTATATATATATATATATATATAAGATCTAATCTGATTAGATCTCAATGAATTGTTCTTTGTTTTAGTTTTTATATCAATTTTATGCTTATTTTTAGGGTTCAATAATTGATTTTTCCCCCTTGTATATGCTACTGTTACAACATTAAAAAAAGTAAGTTTTATTCAGCAAGGATGAAATAAATTCATGAAAAACTATCCCAATGTTTCTTGAGCACCAAATCAGCATATTAGAATGATTTTTGAAGGATCATGTGACACTCATGACTGGAGTAATGTCTGCTGAAAATTCTGCAATAATATATATTTTTTAATAAATTAAAATAGAAAATTATAGTAATATTTCATCACATTACTATTTTAAAAAACATTTTATTAGAGCCTTTTTTTATATAAAAATCTTATGCATCCTAAACTTTTGAATGGTAGTGTGTCTATATGTAGTAATATAGTGCTGAGAAATAATTTAGAGAGTGCAGTGCCAGATGAATTCAACCATGTGCCTGACAATATGGGCTAAATACAATATATGTGCAAAGACATCATTAGCTTCACAGTTTATTCTAGGAACTGTAAAATCACAAGGTCTTCTGGGTCATTTGTGTAACTAGCGGTTTTATAAAAGGATGTGTAAAAATGTTAAAGGGTAAAGCTACTCTATAATATTATTATGGCGTCTGCATTAGGGGTGGAACGGTTCAACTTACTCACGGTTCGGTTTGTATCACGATTTTAGAGTCACGGTTTCGGTATGGTTCTGTATGTGCTATGTTTAGGGAAAAACTATACTGTCAAATAAAAATAAAGAAAATAAGAAATCTAACTACAAGCAACAGCACAAATAAATACAATAGAGTAAAGATACAAATAAAATAAACAGTGATTTTTCAGTTTTTTTTAGATAGGTCTAGCATTAGTTTTCAGGTACAGAAATTGAATAAAGTAATCAAATGTAGAACAGCATTGCATATTTGACTGTATAAATTAAAGATTAATCTTCATTAAAATTACAAAAGCTATTCAATCAAGAGCAGTGAGTGATTTCTTTGTTGTTGCTGTTCGATTAATATTAAGAAAGTGCTGTCACTTTAAGAGAATGCACTGATACAGTACGTTCAGCCGGCTATGTCTGCTATAGAATACTTACCAAGACGGGCATTTTGACATAATTTTTGTATGAATTTGTCCATTTAAACACAATACTTAAAGGAACACTCCACTATTTTTGAAAATAGGCTCATTTTCCAGCTCCTCTAGAGTTAAACAAACAGTTGAGTTTTACCGTTTTCGAATCCATTCAGCCGATCTCCGGGTCTGGCGGTAGCACTTTTAGCTGCAGCTTAGCATAGATCATTGAATCTGATTAGACCGTTAGCATCTCGCTCAAAAATGGCCAAAGAGTTTCTATATTTTTCCTATTTAAAACTTGACTCTTCTGTAGTTACATCGTGTACTAAGACCGAAGGAAAATGAAAAGTTGTGATTTTCTAGGCCGATATGGCTAGGAACTATACTCTCATTCCGGCGTAATAATCAAGGAACTTTGCTGCCGTACCATGGGTGCAGCAGGCGCAATGATATTACGCAGCACCTGAAAATAGTCCCCAGCTAGGTAACTTCCAATAAGCCTATTTTCAGGCGCTGAAAATCTTCTCACTGCGCGCGCGAGCTAGCGTCTTGTCTTCTGGCTCTTAAATGTTTAAACTGGCAAAGCTTAAATGAGTTTAGTTTAAACACAAATATCAACGTGTGCTGTTCTGGTCTCACCTGTGCGCGTGCGCTATCAGCACCCGGGTGATGACGGAATAAATGACTGCTCATATTCCAGCATACGGCATTCGCATTGAACAAGAGTGAATGGTTTTTCCACGTTTTTTTTCCCTTTTCATCGCTGTTGTTGTAATGTACTGGGAAGCCAGAATGCGCATCCATCAACAGAAACACACATTAGCCGAACCCTGTTTTTTTTTTTTTTTTTTTTTTTTACGTGTTATTTATAAGAAACCATGTTACAGATGTGTTGTCAGATTTTAGTTGAACCGCGGTCCTAGTGCGTGCCGAACCGTGTGTGGAGAACCGTACAGTTCAATTTTTTTACGCGAACCGTTCCACCCCTAGTCTGCATTCACCTGTGTGTGGGTTGGGTTTACATAAGGTTGTGAGGACCAAATGTCCCCACAAGCATCGTAAACCCTGCCAACAACATGGTGTAGACCAACCAAATGTCTCCAAAAAGGAAATGTCATTGTCATTATTTACTCACCCTCATATTGTTCCAACACCTGTATGACTTTCTGTCTTCTGTAGAACATAAAAGAAGATATTATGAAGAATGTTGATAACCAAACAGTTTTGTTTCCCATTGACTTCTACTGTATTTTTTGTCCTTACAATGGAAGTTAATAGGAACCAAAACTATTTGGTTATCAACATTCTTTATAATATTTTCTTTTATGTTCAACAGAAGAAAGTCATGTAGGTTTCGAACGACATAAGGTGAGTAAATAGTTACATCATTTTCATTTTTGGATAGACTATCCCTTTAAGGGATGGAAAATATAACGAATACAATATAAAAATTGAACTTCTATACTTAAATGCTTTTGATCAATGTGTATCTGTGTGTTTGTTCCCTCACCAGTCACTCCTGAGGCGGTGGGCTTCCTGTCAGCTGTGGGCATCTTTGTCGTTTTGCTGGCCATACTCTTCCTCTTTATCAATAAGAAGCTTTGTTTTGCTCGTGTTGGAGGTCTGCCGTGCCTTGAGCAGTACAGCCGGCGCAAACGAAGAGACCGCGCTGGGATTCACCAGGGACTCGGTGAGTATTATTGTTCAGACAAACATTTTTTGCTGACTTTCTTTTGCTCTTTTTTGCAAAAGGTGAACTTCATTGCTAAAATACTTTCTCTTATATCCAAGGTAAATATAATAGTAGTCTGTTTGATGACATTGGCAGACGGGGAGTTATTGGGATCCAATTATCTGTATTAAGAGCTCTGTGTGCTCTGTGGGTTGTCCCTATCTCTATTCATTCCTGGAAAACACACACACACACCTATGAGTAAACCCTGCACTTTTTGGTTAGACTCACACACACATTACACAGTCAGTATATCAGTTGGGTGTTGGAGGAAGTTCTGCTGTGGTATTTCAAAGCAGCTCCTTTAGTAAACATTCACTGTCTGTCCTATGAGATGTCCTGAGTCTACTAGCTAGTTAAACGCCATGCTTCAGGTGCTGCTGAACTGGTTTGGATGACGGTTTGCTATATGTAGATAGTTTCTGAGGTGCAGGGGCTCTAAGTGGAGTAACTGATTGTTTTTTGAGGAAGCCATACTGGTAAGTGTTTGTTCTAGGGATGCACGATATATCGGTACCATATCAGTTATTGGCTGATATTTGAGATTTTTTTAAGTTATTGGAATTGGACATTTAATCGTGCATGCTAGTTTTTCATATTTTTACGTTTCGATTACCTCTACCATCATCTAGCGCTCACTAAAAGTTTATCTTTAGAAACACAGACAATTTAATAACATTGTTAAATGCAATCTTTGACCAATTTCAAAATGACTATTCATTTTCATACTGTGTATTATAATATTGTAATGACTAAATTCACTTGTAGCATTTATAACTAACTGATTGACTGATTTTAGTTTTTTTTATTAATTTATTTATTTAGACAAAATAGTAAAGATTTTTAATATTACCCAGATATCAGTTGAGCCCGTTTCCGCCACTGAATAAAAAAAGGTAAATGTGGATCTATACTTCCATACAGGACTTTTCATCTCACAATTCTGACCTTTTTTCACAATTCAGATGGTTTTTTAGAATTGCGTAATTTACACTTTTTTCTCAGAATTATGATATAAACTATGAGATATAAACTCGCAATTGCGAGTTATAAAGTAGGAATTGCGAGGTTTAAACTCGAAATTGTGACTTTTTTTCCCAGAACTGTGTTTACTGTATATCTCGCCATTCTGAATTTATAAGATGCAATCGTGAGTTAAGTCAGAATTGTGAGATATAAACTCGCAATTCTGAGAACATATCAGACTTTTTCCCCCTCAAAATTGGACTTTAAAAACTCGCAATTCTGACTTTTTAATTCTAACTTTATTTCTCACAATTTTGAGTATATATCACACAATTCTGAGAAAAAAAGTGAGAATTGCGAGTTTATATCTCGCAATTATGACTTTATAACTCACAGTTTTTATCTCGCAATTCTAACATTATTTCTCACAATTTTGATTATAATGTCACAATTTTGAGAAAAAAAGTCAGAATTACGAGATGTAAACTCGCAACTGTGAGAAAAACGGTCAGAATTGTGAGATAAAAAGTCACAATTACCTTTTTTATATTTTGGTTCTGTGGCGGAAACAGGCTTCCATAGATATTGGCCATAAAAAAATTTAATAAAACATTTTTTTTTATTATTGGTTAAAACAGTTTAAACTGTATTATTTAGAACAGTTTTCATCAAATAGCTGAAGGCAGTTACGCTTGATGTCTGTCTGCCGTACAAATTGTGGTAGTTAGTTGCACTATAGAAGTAAATATATGTACTGTATAAGCTCTGTTGATTTTGTTTTTAAAACAGTAACAACATGAGGGAATTCATTGGGTCTTCTGTGCATCTGAAAATAGACCTTCTTTTGAGCTGTTGTCAAAAGGGTTGAGAAAAACATTTTGAAATCTGATGGAATGGCAGATGTTCCTCAGGCAGGTATCCCAGCCTTCTCTTCATGGCTCGTTCAGATTTCAGATGCTTTCTCCAATGGCTTCCGCCGCCTCGGCCAAAACGGAGCTGTTGACTCTGAGGTCTCAGTAAAAGATGAGAGTTCAGAGGTGGAGCAGAACTTGAGGGTTGTTCGTGGATCTGGAGTGGATCCACAGGAGAAGCTGGCGCTGCGAGGTCAGGGCAGCAGGTTTGATTATGCCCCCTCTGCCGAACATCTGACTCCCATCAGTGAAGAGAGAGATGAGCTGGAGAGCAGAAGGAGTCTCCTGGCTTCACGCTGCTCTGATGCTGGTAAGATGTGGGTTAGAAGTTTGCTTGGTTCATCTTCTTGGTCCATTTTTGTTGAGACTGCTGTTCGTTTGTTTAGTTTGATACTCACTCGTTTGATACTCACATCAGTGGTGGTTCTGTTCTTGTAAACTGGTTACAGTAAGGTTGCTGTGTAAGGTTTTGTTACCTGTTTTTGACTGGTAGCTTCGTAGTTTTAGTGTTTGTTAAATTTGTTTTTCCTCCTTGCTACAGTAAGCTTTGGGTTGTTCAGTCCACCTAATTTTTAATGCGACAATTAGTAACTTAAATGTGCAGGGCTTCCAGTGTCAGATGATTATTCCATTTTAGCTGTACAAAAACAGACTGTTATGCTGCTTAATATTGCAACCTGGTATTTGTTATCTTATTATTATTATTATTATTTATCATAATAATCATATGTACACTGGCTTCTAGCACAAATAGCTTTACTGTTTACTGCACTCTATTATTCTTTTAATTATTTGTCTATACTAGTGGCTGATGAATTGGAAGTCTCGCACATTCGGTTTAGCTTTCAGATATCTTTTTTGTCGATTTTTCATATTAAATTTTCATTGTTTGCAAAAGTTTCTGAGAAATTCTGTTGCTTGGAAAGACACTAAACACAGACATACAGTCACTCATATGCAGGGTTTAAGACACAGCCTCGTGTGTGTGTGTGTGTGTGTGTGTGTGTTACATCTTTCTGGATATTTAATATATTCAGTAAACTGAGAACGCCCTCTCAAAACAAACAGGAGTCATTTAATTTACACATGAATACACTGTACACACATACACACATATCAAATACACATGCCATGTTCACTCCCACACACACACGATCACACACACACACACACACATACAAAAATTCAATAATACATAGTCTAGTCAATAAACACCACCTATGATACTCTAAACATGCTTGTTAAAAAAATATTTCACCCAAAAATGAAAATTCTGTCATGAAAATTCTGACTCGCTGACACTGACCCTTTGCTTTTGTGGAACATGAAAAGATATTTTAAAGAATGTTGGTAACCAAACAGTTGTTGGTCCCCATTGACTTCCATAGTATGAAAAATATTACTATGGAAGTCAACTGACCAGCAAATATTCTTCAGAATATCTTTTGTGTTAAGCGGAATAATGAAATTTATACAGGTCAGGAACATCTTGAGGGCAAGTAAATGATGACAGAATTTTCATTTTTGGGTGAACTATCCCTTTAAGATCTTGGACATTCTAAAAAATATATATATTTTTTTAATTTTGAAAGAAAATTAGCCAGTAAATGTTTGGAAATCATTTCATTTTTCTATAAGAGGCTGGATAAAATATAGATATTTCTATAGGTCTGAGCTAGAAAGATTCTGAAATTCACATTAATTCACTAACTAACTAAGTCAAGTCAAGTCAATTCACCTTTATTTATATAGCGCTTTTAACAATACAGATTGTGTCAAAGCAACTGAACAGCATTAATTAGGAAAATAGAAAATAAACTAACTAAATAAATAAATGTCTGTCACCTAGTAAATTAACAGTTCATATTGTTTTTATTTTAATTTTTGTTACTTTTTTCAATCTTTTAAAAAAATATTTTTAAAATGAAAACTTAAAAAAAAAATTTGCATTTTTTAAAAATATTAAATGCTTTTTAATCTTTTGAACAAATTATGATTGCAATTTCTAAATATACTGTTCATTGTTAATTCATATTTATTCATACTACAGTAAGTTTTGAGCTGTTCTGTTTGGAATGGCACAGCTGCTATGATTGTTCTTCTTTCAGATTCAATGCGTAGGTATTATTTATGTCATATGGAACGCACTCAGTGCGTACATTGAGGAAAGCACTTCAGTGTAAGGGACTGGTAACCATGGCAACCTTCTATGCAGCTCCTTACATAGCCACTTGGCCTAATTTGATGTGTGTGTGAGTAAATGATGCGGTGAAATGCAGTGCAATGAATGGAAGTACAACTATAATGAATAAGAGAGAAAAAAGAGACCCAAAGACACTAATTGGCCACTCTCTTACGATTAGGTGCATATGGTAGACATGCCTTTCTACACACACTACCATTACCATTAAAAAATACCAGCATGTCTGAGTCACCTACCAACAACACTGTCTTTCTCTCTCACTTTATGGAATGTGGGGGGAAAAAAACAAGTTATTGTGTCCTGCATCAGTAGGAAGTGAATGTTTTTCAGTTTTTTTGGTCTTTTATTTTAATGGTGTTGCTACGGCAGTTCTCACTGTTAATACTGCATATACATTTGGGACCAGTAAAAAAAAGCCCTATTACTTTTATTCAGCAGGGATGCATTAAATTGATCAAAAGTGACAGTAAAAAACTTTTATAATGTTAGAAAAGATTTAGATTTGAAATAAATATGCTGTTCTTTTGAATCTTTTTTTTAATCCTGAAAAAAGTATCAAAATTTAAACAGGAATAATTACATTTTAAAATATGTATTTTAAAAGAAATCGGTTATTTTAAAGGGCACCTATTATGCCCCTTTTTTCAAGATGTAATAGAAGTCTCAGGTGTCCCCAGAATGTGTCTGTGAAATTTCAGCTTAAAATACCTCACAGATCATTTATTATATCATTTTGAAAATGCCTATTTTGATTGGATGTGAGTACTAAACTAAGTTCTCTTTCATGTCTTATTGTGCATGAACTGTCAAATGCACACCTTTATGTGAAAAACACACATAAGTTACAAAAACACAGTTGGTTGTGTCTGTGAAGGTAAACATCTGGGAAAGAAATCACATGTTTATATTATATCTGTGTAAGTGACAGCAGCGTAACATACAGTACCTACTGTTGTGTTAATATGACCCCAAAAATAAAATAAAAGCAGAAAATCACTCACTGCTGTGAAATGAATAATGTCTATAGCTTTAATAAGAAGTAATTCTTACTTGAATGCTGCTAGCATGGCAAAAATTTCCATAGACTTGCATTGAACAAGGACCTGGAGCCATTTCTAGGGGATCAGAATGTCTTAAAGAAAGACTCTTTTGACTTAAGCTAGTTAACAACAACCTATCATCCACCTAATATGGGAATGGTAATGGCAGAGTAATTACCCAGAACACCCTAGCAACCACATAGTAATGCCTTGGAATTATGGCTGGTAGGCCTATATTGGTCCATATTCATTCATTTTCTCTGCATTTATCTTTATCCAAATTTTTTTGTAACTTTTTTGTTTGTCTCTTTTTTGTCCATCTGTGTGTGTAGTGAATAGTTACGGCGATGATGGAGAGATTTCCAGCTCATCAGACAGCGATGGTGAGTTAGCAAAGCAGTTTGAGATCTCGGTTTCCCGCTCACAAAGCTTCCGTTTGGGTGTTAAGGAGCTCAACACCGAGAATGCACCAGGGCAACATCACAAATTTAAACGGCTGCTCTCTGACAAGGAAGAAGGAAGCACAGAGCCATCTGACTGTGAAGGTACGCACCCACATTGTCCTATTCACTCAGACATTTGTATATAAATATGCATAGCATAGCTATGCTTTCCTGATATACATTACAGCCACATATATGTCAACCACACTGAATATTTCACTACGCTTTGAAGCTGCTCCTTGCTGATTATTAGAGCACAGAGCCATGGTTTAGAAAGAATGACAGTAAAATGCATTTCAATCATGACAACTCTCTGAACATTTTAGCATGGTGATGGATATGACAATGTTAATGCATTTGGTCTTGGCTGAACAGATCTGCTACATTGCTGCTGTTAGTTATTGCTGTAGTTGTAGATTATTGCTGCTGCTGCAAGCAAGTACAGTAACTTGCTACTGCCAATGCATATGGCGATACAGTGCCGTGAGTATTTAAGACATACTGCTGCTGCACAAATAGCATATAAAATAACCCCGTAGCAGATCTATACAGGTGGAGCTGGGGAAGGTGGAGGGTTTCAGAGAACTCTGAAAGCGCGCTGCAGGAATCTCAAGTGAATGCTAGCCAGCCATATAAATGCAAGGCAACCATATAAATGCAAGGCAGTAAGCTCATTGGCTGCATATGCTTGTGCCAAGTCGTTTAACTCTCTGAATATCATCAGTTACGTTAACACCCCGTCAGAATGCGCCATCTAGAGTTTCATGACTGAACTATATATTAAGGAAATTCATTTCATTCATTAAGGTCATTCAGTTATTTCAAAAGCATTTCTACTTGAGGATACGTATGTTTGTTTTCAGTGTGTGAGTGTGGGTGATTGTGACTAAAACATGTCATCAGAATACCAGAAAAAAATAATATAAGCCATTAAAAAAATTACATTGGCAGGCTTTTTTAAAGGGGTCATCGGATGCAAAATTCACTTATGTTGTTGTTTGAACATAAATGTGTGTTGGAAGTGTGTGTACATATCCACCCTATAATGATAAAAATCCACCCAGTGTTTTTTTTTAAATCCCTATTTTAATATCCCCTCTCAAATCAGGCTGTTCTGAGATTCCTGTCAGAATGACATAGTTCTGTACAGGCCACTCCCACGATAGTTGATTGACAAGTCCGTCTTACCTTAAGACCCGCCCTGAGTGAGCTGAGAGCTGTCCGCCATTGTGTTGACTCCGGTGCAGGGGAAGACAAGAATGTCTCCGATTAAGCGATTGAGGTGTTTTGTTGCTGAATGTAATAATGAACATAACAGTCATCATTTACTCCCGATATCTGAGCCGCTGAAGACGCAGAGGATTAATGTTACTTTCGTTTTTGAAAGGAATGCGCTGATCCCCGATCTGACTAAATGCATTTAAGTTTGCGCGAATCATTCATGATCCAGCTTCATCTACAGAAGAAGTGAGTATAAGGGTTTTTTTATAAATATTTGCAAATCGCCTTTCCTAATATGTGCTAGTTAACAAGTTTAGCGGCTGAAGTTTACAGTCTGCTCGTCACCCCACGGAAGAGAGGGGCGGGGTCAGCAAAGCTCATTAGCATTTAAAGCAACACGGACTAGAACGGCTTGCTGAATACAGAGCTGATTTTGACAGGGTAAAAAGGGTGTTTTTTTACACTACCATTGAGACATTTTAACCAAAGTATGTTATAGGCTTTTCATTAAGACCCTAAAGAATCATATCAACTTGTGGAAAATGGGCATCCGATGACCCCTTTAACATAAAAAATGTAAATTATATAAAAAATGTTGTCAATAAAAATCTAATTAATTAACTTTATGGTTAACCAATGTTGATATTGTTATCTAAAACTATTAAAAACCTTGAAATAAAGCTCTAATAAAACTAAATATAAATATTAGATGGAAAACTTCAAAAACAAAAATTTGTTAGTTAGCTACGCAAACTAACTGAACTAAGTTGAAGTACTAAAATGACTAAAACTAAGACTACAATTTTTTAAAATGAATTAAAGTGAATTAAAGTGACAAAAACATATAACTAAATTACTAAAACTTAAACGCGGGGTCAGCAAAGCTCATTAGCATTTAAAGCAACACGGACTAGAACGGCTTGCTGAATACAGAGCTGATTTTGACAGGGTAAAAAGGGTGTTTTTTTACACTACCATTGAGACATTTTAACCAAAGTATGTTATAGGCTTTTCATTAAGACCCTAAAGAATCATATCAACTTGTGGAAAATGGGCATCCGATGACCCCTTTAACATAAAAAATGTAAATTATATAAAAAATGTTGTCAATAAAAATCTAATTAATTAACTTTATGGTTAACCAATGTTGATATTGTTATCTAAAACTATTAAAAACCTTGAAATAAAGCTCTAATAAAACTAAATATAAATATTAGATGGAAAACTTCAAAAACAAAAATTTGTTAGTTAGCTACGCAAACTAACTGAACTAAGTTGAAGTACTAAAATGACTAAAACTAAGACTACAATTTTTTAAAATGAATTAAAGTGAATTAAAGTGACAAAAACATATAACTAAATTACTAAAACTTAAACTAAAAATTAAGATAAAAACTGAAAATTAAAAATATTAATAAGTAATATAATATAAATGTAAATAATACTAAAATAACACAGTGGTAAGCCAAAAAATAAATAAATAAAGTTTGATGGAAATATACTGTGCTGGCTAGTGGTTTGTGGAATACATTGTTCTCCATTTACAAGTCCTTTTTTTTTAATAGGAATGAAATTTAACAAATGAGATGTCTTTAATATTACTCCTCTAATTCTCCTCTTAGAGAGCAATAAGATTACACGGAGAACAAATGGAGACTTTTGCTTAGATTGATACTGTTTTGAGAGTTTTAAGACCCAAAATGAACCAGGAATGAGAACCAATTAATGTAATGAATTTTCAAAACATTCAATTTGATAATGTTAAATAAAAATGCTTATTAAATATTTGAACACTGACTTTACTGCCTCAGGCTAAAGGCTAAAGCTAACCTATGTTTCAGAAGATGCAATACAAATCCAAACAGCTTTTATAAATATTTATATATGTGCTGCCAGTCACGTCACTGTTAATTCCCTTAATGCTCAGTCAACATCCCTGATCTGTACATTGCAATTAGACATATCTCAACTAAAACAGCTTCTTTTGTCCACTGAAATCTTGCTGATTAGAGCTGTATTTCTCAGAATGTTCATCACAGCATCAGTTGCCATGGAAAAGCGTCTTTACGGTCGCCATGGTAACAGAGTAACTGGCCCTGTCTACAGTTAATTGGTCGCTGCTGCTGAGTAGAACAGTTTGTACCCTAAATTTGATTTCATTCAGTGAAATTCACTGAGTCACGAGTAACAAGTCACGTAGGACAAGCACTTAAAGCCGTAAATTACTATCATTATCATCTGCTCCGGAGAGCCTGATTGGTCAAAGAATTCTGTCCTGCAATTATGATATCTGTCAGTGTCAATAAAATTTAATTTGCTAAAAGTTTAGGGAAAGTGTGTGTGTGTGTGTGTGTGTGTGTGTGTGAGAGAGAGAGAGACAGCTGTTAATTGTGTCTTTATTTCTCTATTAAAAATCTACTAATCTACTACTAATATAATCATCTATTTATTTGAATCACCCAGTGGAATTAACATTTACAAATGAGCTCTCTTTAGTATCTCAGTTGTTTCTCCTGTAACACAATGTCTCAAACTGTGCTCAGTTTTGTCAAGAAGTCTACAATTAAATCTCATTCAGTTTGAACTCAACTATTAAAGACTAAATTGTCTGAATTATCTATATTAGTTTTATAGCTCTTTACTCTTTAAATTGAAATGTAATATATTAACATAATGTTTTATGGTAACATAATGCAATAAGGTTTCGTTTGCTCTAGGGATGCACAATATTGGATTTCTGCCAATATCCGAAATGCCGATATTTTACAAAACATGTTGGCCAGTAGCCGATGCCGATATATTTCTTTTTGTTTCGAAACAACACCAAGTCTCTCCTGTGTGGAAATTATAAACAAATTATTTTTAATTTTGGTTCGGTTTGAGCGAAAACTTATTTGTTAGAACTAATAAACATTATTAAAGTTTTTTTTTTTTTACATTAAAATCTTTGAAAATAACGAGTAAAATCAATATCTGCTGTTTTTTTTCCAGACAAATGCAGTTGAAACCTTAACGTTTTATTTGTGGATTTAACATTAATTGATGGTCTAAAAAAAAGAACTGTAAAAACATAGGACATTAACATAGGACCTTATTATAAAGTGTTACCATTTTTATTTTTGGAGAAACATCTCAGACAACGCAATTTTCTGAGCAACACATTAGTTCAGCCATATGAAGGGATTTGGTCTCATTCTTTCCATTTAGAAGCTGAGAGAAACAGTGTGCAGAGTTTTGAGGATCCCCTCTCATCCAGGCGACGTGTGAGGTCTGAGCCGAGAGACCCGTTATCACAGAGTCCTCTTCCTGAGGGCCAGACACTCACAGACCCTCTCTCTCTGATGGCGGAGCAGATCTCTGTGGGCTCCCAGGACACAGGGGACGGTCTGGAGGCTCTACCCAGGGATGAGGGCAGTCGCCTGAGCAGTGTGGAGTGGCAAAACCAACAAAGGAGTCTGGCAGTCGACAATCATGGATATGACAACAGTGAGGCTACGGATAGTATCTCCACATGGAGCTCTGAGGTGTGTGTGCTTGAGTTCAACAGAGCCAGATCTTTTCTTATCACTTCTATATAGACTACCTTTTAAAAGTTTGTGGTCAGTAAGATTTTTTTTTTAAAATAATAATACTTTTATTCAGCAAGGATGATCAAAAGTGACATTTATGATGTTAAAATAGATTTCTATTCCAAATAAATGCTGTTTGAACTTTTGAACTATTCATCAAATAATTCTGAAACATATGTCATATTTTCCACAAAAATATTAAACTGTTTTAAAATTGATAACACAAAATGTTTTTCAGCAACAAATCAGCATATTATAATGATTTCTAAAGGATCATGTGACTGGAGTAATGGCTGCTGCATTTTAAAGTATATTAAAACAGGGAAAAAAAGATGTTTTAAATTGTAATAATATTTAACAGTATTAAGGTTTTTACTGTATTTTTGATCATGCAAATGCAGTCTTGGTAAATACAAAAGGCTTGTATTCAAAACGTATAACAAAAATGTGTATGAATTTAATAAGAAGTGTGTTAGATCTGTATGTATACATATGCATTGAACATGTTTGTGTTTACATATGCAAATGAGCTTTTCCTCTCTCTAACAGCATGAACAATCTCCATCCCACCCTTTGAGTGCTTCCCCTCGTGGACATATCTCAAAATGTGGTGATCTCATAATTGCCCTCGACTACCGGGCTGAAACCCACAGGCTGCTGGTGACGGTGATAATGGCCCAAGGTATTCCAGACAAGGCACGGAGTGGCATGGACTCCTGGCAGGTGCATGTGGTGCTGTTACCCGGTAAACGACAGCGGCACAAGACGGCCGTACAGAAAGGCTCCATGCCTAGGTTTGAGGAGACATTCCGGTTCTCACATCTAGAGCCGGGGGATCTGGGTTCCTCTGCTCTGCGGTTCCGCCTGTATGCGCTGGGCAAGATGAACAGGGAGAGGATGATGGGAGAAGCCATGTACAAGCTGAGCAGGCTGAAACACTCAGGACACTTCCAGATCACACTGGTCCTGGAGCCACGTAGTAATCTCAAGGTGTGTGTGTGTGTGTGTGTGTGTGTGTGTGTACTTGCTTTGATAGTATTCATAGTTTTTTGTGTGTGTGTGTGTAACAATAAGGATTTTTACTTAGTTCAATTACAGTAGTTCCATTTTTTTGGCCCCACTACAAAAAACAAATATTTAAAAAATGTATAAAAAGATTTAATTTTTAATAATGTATTTGTATATGTGGCAGAAATAATATTTGTATTTATATCGAATTATAATCTATACATATTACATTTATACATATATTTGTTACAATGTTTGATTCATAATTGGATCCTCTAAATCGCTTATATTTCAAAGTCTATCTATCTATCTATCTATCTATATATCTATCTCTGTTTTTTTATAATTTGTCTATCTATCTATCTATCTATCTATCTATCTGTCATCTCTCTCTCTATCTATCTATCATCTGTCTGTCTGTTTGTCCGTCCGTCCGTCCGTCCGTCTATCTCTCTCTCTCTCTATCTAGCTATCTTACTATCTGTCTATTAATATACAGTACATAAAGTCATATCCAACTAGATTACATTACCTTTGTGCAGAATTAATAACAAAATTATATAAAGCACAGAAAGCAAAATATTTAGGTTTGCAAAGCAGAAAAACTAATTTTTCAGTTGAGATAATGAAACACCTCAGAACTCTCTTATGCTGAAAATTATAAAAAAAAAAAAAAAAGTATTTCAGTTTTTCAATGTAAAAAATATAGCATTTAATTCCGTGTTACTTGCTGTTTTTTTAATTATTGTTTTACTATTCCTAATTATTATTATTTGTAATTTTACATTTTCTAATTATTTGAGAAATTTACTAGCAATTTTGGCGTGAAAATAGTTTCAAAGTAAATCCCACTCAAACATTTTTTTTTAGTTTACACTGTCCTTATGATTAAAGGCTGAAGTGGACAGATAAATTTTGATACTTTTGGATAGACATTTTTATGTGCAAACAGCTTCTAAAATGCTTTTTATGAATATTTAACTTTACAAACTCAACAAATCTTTCTAAAGCCTCGTCAGAATATAAAATGTTGGAACTTTTTTGAAGGTACCACCATATTTTTACACAAAGATTTTGTACATCTGTAAAGTTGTACATATGTGACCCTGGACCCCTGGAGTTGTACGTAATCTGAAAGCTGAATAAATAAGATTTCCATTGATGTATGGTTTGTTAGGAGAGGACAATATTTGGCCGAGATACAACTATTTGAAAATCTGGAATCTGAGGGGGAAAAAAATTAAGTTGTCCAAATGAAGTTCTTAGCCATGCATATTACTAATCAATAATTCAGTTTTGATATATTTACGTTAGGAAATTTACAAAATATCTTCATGGAACATAATCTTTACTTAATATCCTAATAATTTTTGGCATAAAAGAAAAATTTATAATTTTTACCCATACAATGTATTGTTGGCTATTACTACAAATATACCTGTGCTTCTTAAAGGGGTCATATGATGCGATTTAAATTTGTCCTTTCTCTTTGGAGTGTTACAAGCTCTTGGTGCATAAAGAAGATCTGTAAAGTTGTAAAGACTAAAGTCTCAAATCCAAAGAGATATTCTTTATAAAATTTAAGAGACAACCACGCCTACCTAAAACGGCTCGTTCTAACACGCCCCCACATATCTACATCACGATGTGGGAAGATTTGCATAACACCGCCCAAATGTTTATGCAAAGAAAGAAGGTGTAACTTTTATTCTTTTTAGCAACATCATATGACCCCTTTAAGACTAGTTTTGTGGTTCAGGGATTACATTTTTTAAAAGGTACGTTGAAAATAAATTGGTGTAGGATTTACTCAGAAACAATTTTAATGCCAAACTAGCTAGTCAATTTCACAAATAATTACAAAGAAATGCCAACAAACATAATGAAATAGTTCAGTGTCCATATGTTGAAAAACTATGTAGAACTACACTTTATGTACAAACACCAACTAATTAGGTTGGCATCTCCCTCCCTGCAGACAGTAGACTCCCAGGTGTCTTTCAGCGCTCAGAGTGACAGTGCTTCCTCCAGTCATTCTGTGTCTCATGGTGGAAACCCAGAACTACTGCTGGGTTTATCATATAACGCCACCACAGGACGACTGTCTGTAGAGATCATTAAAGGCAGCCACTTCCGTAACTTCGCTCTCAACAGACCTCCAGGTAAACACACCGTCCCACTCACAATAACAGAGGCTCAGAAACACATTCACAGGCATCATTAGACCATCAGGAGTGACTCTTGAGCAAATAACCTTTTGTAAAGCCGTCTGATATTGATTCAGAGTAAATGTACTGCAATAAATCCTTCCTACACGAACAAGCTGATAGAACACACATTTGTACAAGCACATTTTGAATGTGTCATCCTCACACATTGTGCTGTGGGTCAAACATCAGGCTTTTAGAGTCCATGCTGTTCGTATGACTATTAATCTGTCACAGTCACTCACAATGACTTCTAGGTGAATGGAGTTACAGGGCATTTAATCGATCACAGAGCCACAGATCTTTTTCTCACGCCTCTCTCATCAAGTCGATTGCTGAAGAAAACCATGCATACATACACAAACATATACTGTGATATAATGCTGTGTCACAGATTTGTGCTTACGTTAAAAATAAAAACAATATTTGTTACAGTACTTATCTACTCAACCATTAGGGTCAGTAAGATTTTTTTTGAATGTCTCTTTAAAAAATAGTTCACCCAAAAATGAAAATTTGCTGAAAATTTACTCACCCTCAGGCCATCCAAGATATATATGACATTGTTTCTTCATCAAAACAGATTTGGAGAAATTTAGCACTACAGCTCTTGCTCACCAATGGATCCTCTGCAGTGAATGGGTGCGTCACAATAAGAGTCCAAAACAGATGATTAAAAACATTACAATAATCCACACAATTCCACTTCGAGCCATTGCTTCTGGTTAAAATATAATTGTTCTGTCCATTAAGTTGCTTTCTTCAGTGAAAAAGTGTTTTTTTTCTGAATCAGGAGAGAAATATGCGCAGATAAAGCATCATTTACATGTGAAAACAGTTCTAAACAAATATGTTGGTGGACTTTGATGTGAGAGGACAATAGAACATGGACTTTTTCGCTGTAGGAAGCATTATTATGGATTATTGACTCTAATTTTAGCCAGAAGCGACAGTTTAAAGTGAAAACACCATGATAGATTTGTTTCTTACAAACACACAGCTTTTCACAAGATATTCATTGATGTACTGGAGTTGTGTGGATTATTGAGATGTTTTTATCAGCTGTTTGAAGTCTCATTCTGATGGCACCCATTCACTGCAGAGGATCCATTGATAAGCAAGTGATGTAATGCTAAATTTCTCCAAATCTGTTCAGATGAAAAAAACTCATCTACATCCGGTCCTTCTTAAATCATTCTGATATGCTGATTTGGTGCTCATGAAACATTTCTTATTGTTATCAATGTTGAAAACAGTTGTGGTGCTTAATATAAAACAAATTCACAGATTAGTATTATCCAATAACAAAAAGATTTGATCACTGGGTGAATTAAGTAAATATATTGAGGTGTGATTTAGTGACGTGTTTCTCTTTCAGATACATTTGGTAAGCTCGCTCTGTTAAACTCCATGGGACAGGAGATATCCCGTTGTAAGACGTCCATCCGTCGCAGTCAGCCGAATCCTGTCTTCAAGGAGACATTTGTCTTCCAGGTCGCACTGTTCCAACTGTCAGACGTCACATTAATGGTCTCCATTTACAATCGGCGGAACATGAAGCGCAAGGAGATGATTGGCTGGGTGGCTCTGGGCCAGAACAGCAGCGGTGAGGAGGAACTTCTACACTGGCAGGACATGAAGGAGAGCGGAAACCAACAAGTCTGCCGCTGGCACACACTACTGGAAGCTTAGAGGAGAGAGAGGTAGAAGTCTAATCACTCAGACCTACTGCGTTCAGCTGGATTTTCCTTTGGGAAGGAGGTGAAAGCCAAGACCAAAAATACCCACAAAAACCGGAATTGAACAAGCACTTTTAACAGTATCAAACAAAGATAAGGCATGTACATTTTGGAAGCACATCCAAACACAAAGAAACACCCACACGCCACTTTCCTTCTCCCTGAGAGTACTTGATACAGCCTCTTATCCGGTAACCAGGAAATTACTTCATGGCGTAATATACAGACTACTCTCTTCAACTCCAGCAGCAACCAATCAAAACGCATTATAGCCCGAGCCACGGTGATTGTCGCCTAGCGATTTCATGAATAGAGGATTGATTTGAAATGATTAAATGCCTTTCTTCAGATCGTTTTAAGCTTGAACACCAGAACCAGTTTTGGTGGGACCAAAGGTTTAATGAGCAGAAAACTGTTAGTTGAACACGTGCACTTTCATTCATGCTCTCCTACCGATGACACTAAAGCTGTTTCTTTTTATTACATTTTACATCAAATTATGCTGTAATATTTTAACAGACAGTGTTATGATAAAAGTTGCTGTTAAAAGGAGTACACAAGTTATCCCTATTCATATCAGAATAGGAGATATCAGCAATTGACTTTAAGACGTAGTTCACCCAAAAATGAAATTTCTGTTTTATTATTTACTCACCCTCATAATGTTCTATTATGAATGCTTTTCATTCAACCATTTTTGAACTCTTTTTAGTAATTTCACTGAATGAGGACTTGTGCTGGTCAGGATTTAAAGGAGACCTATTATGTCTCTTATTACAATATGTAATATAAGTCTCTGGTGTCCCCAGAATTTGTCTGTGAAGTTTCAGCTCAAAATACCCCACAGATCATTTATAATATCATTTTGAAAATGCCTATTTTGATTGGAAGCAGAGACACACTGTTTTCGTGTATGTCTCTTTAAATGCAAATGAGCTGCTGCTCCCCGCCCCCTTTTCCAGAATAGGGCTGTGCCTTTACAGCTTGTACCTCAGATACTCTGCTATAAAAACATCTGCTTGGTTTTGATTATCTTGTCTATCACACTGAAATCATGTGTTTTAAACCATATCAGTTTGAACTTCTGATACTGTATATGGTTTACTGAGTGCACACATCTGAAGCACACGCACAGAAAGTGTCTGTCACATGGCATGTGAGTACTAAACCAAGTTCTCTTTCATGTCTTATTGCGCTTAAACTGTCAGTTTATGTGAAAAACACATGAGTTACAAAAACAGTCGGTTATGTCTGTGAAGGTAAATAGCTGGGAAAGAAATTGCATGTTTATATTAGATCTGTGTGTCAGAACAGTTAGCATGCTTTGCTCGAACTTTCGTCCATGTGGTAGAACTGGCACACCATTGGCATTGTCACTTGCGAAAACACATAGGCGGCACTGTGGGTGGAAACGTGCAGATTAAGGGGCGTTAAAGATCCCATTTCTATTTCAAAGGTGGAGCAAAATCTGACATGCTCGTTTTTTCACAAGCTTGCCCAGAAAACGTGACAAAGAACAACCCAGTAAAAAAATTTGGTAAGCCTTTCTCTGTTGGTAGGTGCACCAGGGACCCGATTTTCATGATATGTCACCTTTAAAAAGACTAATGTTATTCATTGAAAAATTTGACATCCATGTTTGATCTATCGTGCATGAATCCTTTCACTCGATTTAGTTCAGTGAAACAGTTCACAAAAATGGTGTGAATGATTCATTTGAAGAGACTGATCTGTTTTTCAAATTCATGTGAATCAGTTACTCAAAGATCTGATCATAAATGCCTAGCAGACCACGGGAGAATATCATGGAATACATTTCGGCCTGTTCCTCTCACAGAGCTATTGTATGGCTTGAGATGGCTTCAAGTATAGTGCCCAAGTCATATGCACTATTTTTATGGTGCTTGTGAATCCATTTTGAAGCTTGAAAGCTCCAGTCCCCATTCATTGTAATTGCTCGGAAAGAGACCAATTCTACTTACCAAAAATTGTCTGTACTCACAGACACTCACGCATGTAACTGTAAATAACTTTAGTCTACACTGTCATACTGTTAAAAAATATTTTAACATTAGGCTATAGGTTCCATTTTTAGTTTTAGTTTAGAATATTTGAAAAATGTATTTTTACGGAGAAATTAAAAAATGCACGGGCTTTTCCTGAAACTCATTAGTACTTTTTAGATGTTGAAAGCTTCCAATCAAATGATTCGCTTAAATAAGATTTGTATTTGCATGGAATGGATCACATATCACATGACCAGCTGAATACTTAATCTTGTTTTGTTAACCCTAAATACTGGATGTTGCTAAAAAAAATTAAAAAATCATGGCTGAATGCAAAATAGCATTTCTAAAATTACATTCGAAAGCGAAAACGATCGTTTTTGCTGTTGCATCCAGTGTCAAAAACAACTGCTATTTTGTCCACAGTCCAGCTAGCAACGCAAAACATTGTTAAAAATGTGTTGAAATAAATAATGTGAATTGCTTTAATTAAATACAGAACATAATTCATGATAATTATGAGTAAGCTAACATAAGAACTACAAATAATTTATGCATAATTGGACATTGCCAGAATTTTCTTCATATGAACTTAACGGCATCATGTGGCATTATACCATCTGTGTTATCAGTACAAAAAATAACGATTTTTAGTTTCAACAGGTTGATGGGGCCTGTGTTAATATTGTTTAAAAATGTTTAATATTTAATGACGTTTATGTTTAGAAGTGTATAAAATACAGTCACCAAAATGAATTGTATTTTTACAGAAAGTACAGTGAAGATAAATACCTTTTTGGCTATTTATTCTCTCTCTCTCTCTCGCACAAATTCACACGCAGCCCACACTAATCTATCCGCCCACGGTGAGTGCGCGCTGCACCGCTGTGTTGACAGCACGCGCCTCGGCACGTTTCGTTGAACCTGATAAATCAAAATGCAGCTCGATCGGGCTCTGAGACTGAGTTACACAGCAGCAAGACACCGTGCAACTACAGCACAGCTGCCTGCTAGTGTCATTACATTTACTGCAACACTTCCTATCCGACTTGTATTCGCTTTTCTGAGACAGAACTACACTCATTTCTGCATGTAAGGAAGATCGGGGCTAGTTGTCACACATTCACGCCAATATAATACTGACCTAAAATCGGATAGAAAATAGAAATATCCAGTAAACTATTCTCTGTCTCCTTTCTTCTCTGAGGAACCATTAGGCAATGTGTGTGAGCCAGAGGAAAGAGTCTCAGGTGAATAGAGGATTTGTCAGAGAGGTGTGTGATTGTGTCTGCGTGAAGCAGTTCTCAGGTAATTAATACACATTACACTCACAGACCTTGTTACATAACACACTGACAGTAGTCTACCCTAATCCACTTAGCGGCTAGTGTTAGGGACACATTTACACTGATGGAATTGTTTTATGTTGAATCATCTTTCACAGTAAGAGATTGAAAAAAGAGATGTTAGATTTGTAAAAATCTCATTTCCATCCAGTTGCAAAGCCATGGTTTTCACAAAATCCCTGTGTGCTTGCCTGCAGGGTCTTTCCTCTAAGAGTGCCCTCAACGGTCAACAACGTCGAAAGTCGCCTACTTTAAGCGAAAATATGCGGAAGAGGAGAATGTTCAGGGAAGCCTACATGGATATTTACAAAAAGTACGTGTCATTTGAATGTGCTTGAATGCAATTCATTGAAGTGAAATTCCCATAAATGTATTTTTGAAGCAAAGTTTATCAACAACCTTGTTTGACAGTTCTGATTTTTTTTTTTTACATTTTTAAAAAGTATACATACATACATACATACAGACAGATAACTAGACAGACAGATAGATAAATAGATAGATAGATAGATAGATAGATCAACAACCTTGTTTGACAGTTCTGATTTTTTTTTTAACATTTTTAAAAAGTATACATACATACATACAGACAGATAACTAGACAGACAGATAGATAAATAGATAGATAGATAGATAGATAGACAGATGATCAAAAGACAGAGATAGATAGACAAACAAATGATAGATAGATAGATAGACAGACAGACAGATAGATAAATAGATAGATAGATAGATAGATAGATAGACAGATGATCAAAAGACAGAGATAGATAGACAAACAAATGATAGATAGATAGACAGACAGACAGACAAATGATGATAGATAGACAGATAGACAGACAGACAGACAGATAGACAAATGATGATAGATAGATAGATAGATAGATAGATAGACAGACAGATAGACAGACAGACAGATAGATAGATCGATAGATGATAAAAAGACAGAGATAGATAGATAAATAGACAGACAAATGATAGATAGACAGACAAACAAATGATAGATAGACAGACAGACAAATGATAGATAGATAAATAGATAGATAGATAGACAGACAGACAAATGATAGATCGATAGATGATAAAAAGACAGAGATAGATAGATAGATAGACAGACAAATGATAGATTGATAGATGATAAAAAGACAGAGATAGATAGATAGACAGACAGACAGACAGACAGACAGACAGACAGACAGACAAATGATGATAGATAGACAGACAGACAGACAGATAGATAGATCGATAGATGATAAAAAGACAGAGATAGATAGATAGACAGACAGACAGACAGACA